>NC_056729.1:1685887198-1686079698 GCF_019279795.1 Protopterus annectens
AAAGGTCAGTTCCCTGTGTTTTCTTCTATTAACCTGGTGAACTTGGGCATCCTGAGGCAATGTAGCAACTGCCTCATGTACACTGACAACCCTTTCCTCTTACCTCGCAAAACTTAGACTTGTGAGAGATGCACTTATATATCCAAACTGGAAGCCACGCACTTTCCAGCCAAGACAGGAATAGCTGGTCAAGAGGAGAAGGTACCACACCACATGGAACGCACAGCCCTCCATAACACGCAGTAGCACTGCCTTCGCATAAAAATACAAACCACACACTCACCTTTGCAGAGGCTCTCAATAAAAATTTATCCAAATGGCAGAGAACTCCAAGGCAGAAATGCATTCAACCACCACAACCGAACACTAATCCCGAGACATGTAAGTTTCCTAAACAGTGTGCCACTCAACCAAAGCTCCTAAGGCAAAACAGCATGCCCAACACACCTAGTCATAGGTGACTCGATAGTGAGGCACACTGATGTCCCACTCACTAGGTTGAATAAGGAGAAAGTAACAGTCAGCTGCCTGTCAGGCGCCGGTATCCCCCACATAACGCACGCACTCAGATCCCTCAACAACAGGTAAAATATGACTCTGTCATTGTACATGTGGGTGTGAATGACCTGAGACCTACCTTCCTGGACTACATGAAGAGAGACATAGCCCAGGTGGGTATGATCCTAGCCCTGAGCAGCATCCTACCATCACCCAGAATGATACCACGGTACAAGCAGAAAATGATTAATTTCAACAATTGGCTAAGTTTCTGGTGTCATTCTAAGGGGATCCAGTATCTGTATGCTTGGCATGAAATGATTGACAGACCTCAATGCTTTGCCAGAGATGGCCTGCATCTGTCACCCCCTGGGCTTCCGGATGCTGGCCAAGGTTCTTGCCACCCCTATAGTGCCTTTTTAGGCGGTGTTCCAAAGACCAAATTACCACCATAACAGCTACAAACAAATGCAGTCCGAGAGTCATGCTGCTCAACGCTAGAAGTCTAAATCTCAAAATGCACTCACTCGAAGCACTCCTTAAAATGGAGAACATAGACCTGGTTCGAGGCAGCAGAAAGCACCCCTACACTACCAGGCTAGCTGGTAGCTCAACATAATGCATTAGAGATACTTCAGGTGCTGCTAACATTGGGTAAGACAGCGTTTCAGGTCGTAGCCTGCTATAGGTCCCCAACCATGTCCCAAGATTCTCACTCCACATTCCTAAGCACCCTGGAGAATATTTGGGTCTACCCTAACACACTCATACTGGGCAACTTCAGCTACCCCTCCATTAACTGGAAAAACCTCTCGTGTACCAATACATTTGCCCAATGCTTTGTGGAATTCATTAATTCCAATGGCCTGGACCAGCTTGTTCTTACCCCCACTAAAGGTAGCAGCATCCTTGACCTGGTTGTTACTAACATGGGCAACTGTTGCTCTACAACAATAGTCAACTCTTCCCTGGTTAGATCTGACCACAGACTAATCACCTTGGAAAGCCACATCCCTCCCACCCCACCCCACCCCCACAAAGGTAACCACCATGAAAAACTTCTCCAAAGCTTATGTTGGGTTCCTAAAAACAGAGGTGGCTAACTTCACGGCACCCATCCAAATGGACAATAGTTACATGACTGCCGAATCATACACCAGTGCACTGTACAAACACGTACACAAATACATGGATCTCGCCATACCCAATAGAACCAAGATGCTCTCCTCAAAAAAAAAAAAAGGAAGTCAATCTGGTGGTCCCCTGCCATAAACAAACTCTACGACAGGAGGAGGAAACTGATGTGGAATAAGGTGAAGTCCCAAGACTGGAAAAATTCCCTTATCAGCCTCAACAAATGATTTGAGATCCCTCATCAAATCCTCTAAAGCTAGCTATGAAAACAGAATTGCAACAGATAGTAAAGACAACCACAAGGCCTTCTATAATTATGTAAAGAATCTCCACGGCAATACCGATTTGCTCGGAGCTGCTGTACAGTGGTACCTCCTATACCGAGCCAACAGATCTTGTCAATATACTGGCCAACAGATTCAGTGCTAACTGTCGTCGTCTCCCCCCCCCCCCCAAAGGACCAGTCACAATACCAGTAGATTGCCAGGCACCCAGTATTACTGCTGCACAGGTTAAAACAGCACTGTCCAAGGCCAAGAATACAGCTTCTATAGGACCTGACAATATCCCTGGCTGTGTTCAATATGAACTACAGAGCGAACTGACACCTCACCTGTGCCCTGTTCAATCACAGCCTCACCTCAGGCTTTGTCCCTGCCGAATGGTGCACTGCTACAGTCATCCCTCTCCACAACAGAGGAGCAACTACAGACCCCAGGAATTATCGCCCCATTAGCCTGACTAGTCTGATATGCAAAGCATCATCATGGACCTAATAAGCAAGAATATAGGGAATCTCCAAACTCTGGATCCTACAAAGTTTAGTTTTGTGAAGGGTAGATCATGCCTGCTCAACTTGATCGACTTCTTTGAGTCAGTCACCAGAGCTGTGGATGAAGGCAAGGTGGTTCATATAGCCTACCTTGATCTGCCCAAGGCCTTTGATACCATTCCCCACTCAGGAATCATTGAAAAAAAACTCACTAAGCTAGGCATCAATCGCTATATCACTAGGTGGGTTGTAAACTGGCTCACAGATAGAACTCACAGTGTGAAAGTAGCTGACTCCAAGTCAGACTGCCAACCAGTCATGAGTAGAGTCACACGTGGTTCGGTCCTGGGTCCTCTCCTGTTTGGTATCTACTTCTCTGAAGTCCAGGCCAACACGAAGGGACTCTGGCTGACAAAGTTCGCAGACGATTGCAAGTTGGGAGATATTATTAACTCCCCAAGTGATAACATCCTACAGAAAGGCCTCAGTGAGACCGACTGGTGTCAGAACCACGGCTTTAAGCTCAATGCTAAAAAAATGTCGTCGTCCCCCATGAGAAAAACCCGGTTCCCTTGAATTACCACATTGATGGTAGTCCACTGAACACAGAAGGCGTTAAGAGGTCTGGGAACACAGGTTGACAGCAACCTCTGAAAAAATTACATTGAGCTGCTTACTGCTTGGTGTGATGGATTTGAAGTGTTCTTAAGACACTCAGTCTTGCTGGCTGGATTCTGCTAAAATTCAAAGTCTGGTTATATTTGCATTCACAGTCTGTTGCATACAGAAACTTGCAGAATATACACTGATGCGAGAATATACTTTGCAGCATCAACTTTAGAGAGCAGTAACAAATAACTTTTTATAATAAACCAAACGGAACCACGTTGCAGCTTAAAAGTACTGTTCCAACTTTACTTCTCATATAGTACAGATGATGTGAGAGATATAACATTTACCTTAGGACACGAGTCCCTACCATACCTCCAACATAACTGGATTTATACAGCTCTTTATATACAGTTTTAGTCCTGTAGAAACAATACTAAGCTTCCTTGTTTAACAATGTCTTGTAAGAGACCAGCTTTTCTGACAGTGTGAACATCCTGTAACAGTGTCCTGATGTTCATGCAGATTAACATATTTTTGAGGAAACGCATTGTTCTGTATTCTATTTGGATCTGTGTATAAAAACATATGTTCTTGTGCCAATGCTGATAAGCATATCCTGTTTTCCATGCAGAAAAACATATTTTTGAGAAAACACATTGTCACATTGTCACAGTGTCATAAACATATCCTGTTGTTTTAGGAAACATATTATGTCCATCCTGTTATTTTAGGAAACATATTGTGTCCATTTTTTATATGTAGAAAAGCATGTCAGTGTTCTTTATAAGCAGATTTTGCATTTTTGCTCTTGCATACATCCTGATGTTCTTCATCTCACATTGCTGCAGTCCTTAAAATGGCAGAAGATTTAATTACTTTGATTAGAGGTTCAGTTTCACATGTTGAAATATCAAAACTATCTGCTTTCTCAATTGAAGTCTGGATCAGAATTTATCTGACCATGTTAAGACAAGGATTTTGGATGCCTTTTTAGTCTGATGTGTGTTGTTTGGTTCACCTGGAGTGGAGTCTTGAAGAAAATGGAAGATCACTGGATGGTGACTCTGGATCTCAACTTCTTCATCATTTACAGTATGTGATAGCAGTGCTAAGATGCCTGGGGTATTCTGTGAGCGAAATAAAAAGTCCAGTCTAGTACCCTCAGGACACATGGTTTCTTGGTGTGGTGAACTGAATACAGCATCAGATGGCTTTTTTTTTGACCCCGGAAAAACAAAAATCTTCTTTCTCTTCCATCAATTGTCTCATCATCCAGGCTGACTAAAATGTATGGACACAGCACTGCCAAGAATATGGACTGTCATTCCTCATCTAAATGGAAAGTGGGTACAAGACCACCGGCCTGCCAGACTTCAACACATCTACATATCAATTTGAAGGATGTTAGCAGAATTTGCATTAATAGCTTTCAAGGGATTTTTTTTTCTCCAGGGGGGTGTGTTGGTTCTAGACAACACAACTGTCATGTGGTACATCAACAACAAGGGGGAACACATTCTTATCCCTATCCTGCAGACAAAAGATTTTTTTTTGTTGGGCTCTCTCTCTCTCTTTACAGCTGAAGGCAAGGTCAGGTTCTGCCACACCTGCTGTCTCAGGAGAACAGTCATTTACTCCATGTCAAACTTCACTCTCTACATCTAATTTTTAAGTCTGTAAGGAAAAAATGTCCATTCAGCAGATTCCTTTTCCAAGCCATGGTCATTTATTATGACTGCTGATCACATATTACTAAAATCTGTTTCTGCATTTAAGCAAGCCTTTTCTTTCAGCATATTTACAACCTAATTAATTTCAGACTAATATTAATAAAATCTAACAACCTCTCTTTTGACCACTACGTTGCCACTGTGGTGAGAAAGTCTTTCTATGTGGCACATCTCATTACTAAGGGTTTTGCATCCAGGAAGAAAGATGTCATTGTCTCCCTCTACTCTTCCCTCATTAGGCCAATCGAGTACAATGCCCAATTTGGCATGTACCTCACTAGACACCTACAACAACTGGAAAGGCCGCAAAAGTACCTCACAAAGAGGATCCTAGTCCTTAAACACTTGTCCTATATGGAAAGACTCATAAAACTCCAACTATCCTCTGTCTCATATCGCCTACTTAGAGGCGATCTCTGCCTGACTTACAAAGCCATGTCTGACCCAGCTCTGTTAGAAATGCTACAGCTAAAGAAATCCCAATCCCTCCACACCACACGCTCCAGAGACCACTGCCCATGCTATGGAATAGACTTCCCATACATGTCAAGCAGAGCACCTCACTGGCCGTCTTCAAGAGAAATCTTGATGAGTGTATGGGAAATAGAATATTCTCCCCGGGGATCACTCCAGTGGCTCTTCTCGATTGAGGCACTAGCAACTAAGTTTGGGTGGCACAAGATCAGGGTAATCCTAAGGGCTAGGCTTGTAAAGGCTCCAGGGCCATTAGCCAAGTATACACCTATGAATCTATATGAATATGCCTACAAGTTTGGTGTGGGAGACTTGTTCATTTGGTGTGTTTAATTTGTGAATTAAGATTTCACCAGAGCCAAATACATGTGGTTTAGTTTTACTAGCATTCAGTAAGACCTCTAGGCTTTGGAGGTTGAGCTGTGTGAAAGTCCATCTGAAAGTTAAGTATGTTTTTAAATTGTACAGTAATGTTTTATGTTTACTTTGGCTAGGGTCTGGAGGGGTGAAATGCCACTGCTTGGCTACATGAACAGAGTATAAAGAGCCACCAAAGCTTGTTTGGAGTCTGAGATCTTAGGCCTCTGTAAGGCATATATTCTGCATGTAAATTAGAGATGGGTGGGCATCTATCTGCTGGATTCATATAGAATTTTTGAGTGTTTTTTTAACTGGTTTAATGTTAAAAGGTGTTTTAGCTCTAATCAGTTAATCTTACAAAGTGATTTGTGAGTTTGGTCAGGGACATTAAGAGCATATTTTGTAACTTTTAGCTTATATACATATATATATATATATATATATATATATATATATATATATATATATATAGTTTTTTTGGAATATTAGTAAAGATAAAGAATGCATGTATTGCCATAGATAATAGCATTGTTAGGACTGTAGTTCTGCTGTTTCGGTTATGTGGGATCTTGATTTGTAGGACACACCTAGCTTTTAGTGTGTGTTTGGCATTTATGATCCATGAATATACCTAAAAGTTCAGCATGTACCACTTGTTCAACTGATGTGATTTTGTGAAGTTATTGAGATTTCACTGGAGCCAAATATGAGTATTTTAGATTTACTGGCATTTAATAAAAGATTTATGTCTTTAAGATGTGTGCATACAATAACTGACCAAAGGAGTTAGCAGTACAGGCAATAGTGTGGCTATCGGTGTACTATACTAATGTGACATCAGGGATCTTGACATGCATGCCATTTACAAAGATACTGACTAGAAATTGTTCCACGTATTGAGCCTTGTGGATAAGGTGTTTGCCTCACAGGCAAAAGGTACAGGGTTTGATTCTCACTGAGGGAAATTGGATCAGCTTAAAATGGCCCCTAGAGGCAATTAGCCTAGTACTTACTTACCTATGTTGTTGGGTAGAAATGTAGAAACACACAGTGAATGCAACGTGAATCTGTCCTTTTTACTGCTGTCTGTCATTCATTTCACTAAACTTGCAGCCAAAATGTGTAGGACTTTGACAAGTGGTATTATCAGAGTCCTTTCTCAAACCCTGACGTTTTAACATGCTTTTAATGTAATGTACTGCACATTGTTTACAGGTAGGTGCTGACATGTCTTGTAAGTTACTCTGTCCTAGGCTTTAATATCTTATTTGTCTGCATCAGTGCTGAAGCAGTCTGAGAAGACAGAACCACTTACTTGTTTTTTTCTGAGAGCAATGTGTGTCTGAATCTAGTCTCCTATGTGTGTTCCATAGTATATGATCCCTTGTACCTCACTTTAAGGCAAAAATAAATAGCAGAAATCTGGTAAACATCATATTAAATTTAACTGTGAAAAGCATTTAAAGTCAAACTTTTTGAATAGCTTTAAGGGGAAGCATGCAGCATTTATGGAATAACTGTAAGGGAAAACCTGTAGCATTTGGGACAGATTTTGCAACTGCTGCTTTAAAGCTTCAGAGAACTATTCACTGAAATGTCTTTTTGATTTTTAGATTTTTTTGTATGCATCATTGCAAGTTCTGATAAGTTTATCCCCTTTTATCTTTCCTACTTTAAAGCTATTTTCAAGAACTCCGTGATCCAAGGCCTACTTACTCTGAGTCTTACAATAAATGCTGTCTTCACATCCATCTACCTCTACCAAAGCCTGCGCTGACGATGGATTCATCACAGTGACAGAAGAAGCGTAAAACTAAAGCTTGTGTCTTACAAATGTGTCATCAATGCATGGTGCTTGAACAAGTGAGACCTCAATCTGCTTTTTGGACAATATAACGCTTAGCGTGTTTGTGATGAACTCCACCAAAATGTCACAGTTACTCCCAATCTCACGCCTGTTTGGGGGAGTATGTCTTTTAACGGTAAAGCAGTGACAGTGCATACTGTTGTCACTAATTTGTATTTGTTACAAAGTAACAAGATTTTGCACATTTGTTAAATAGCCCTCTAATGTGTCAAAATCTAAAAGTGATCTAGAAGTTCTTGGTGTGTTGGACTACTGAAGGAAGAGTGTTCTAAATAAGGCAAAGTCAGTGCCGGTCAGTGTGTATAAATAGTTCAAAGACATGTTTAGCATTTGTTAAAACTGCCACTTGTAAAAAAGTGCTGCTTAGATATATTTTTTTTTATTTTGGTGGGTAGATGCCCTTAAGTTCTGATTTTGATATGCATATGGTGCAAATAAGTCTACCTCATGTGCTCTAGGTGAAAGATACATCATGTGCGTGGATCATTTGCATGTTGTAAGAGTCTAATAGAGTGAATGTCAGAGGTATTGTCAGATGTCTTGTAAGCAGTTCTCTTGTTTATGGATTATCATAGTACTTGTTTCAGACTTTGTACAAATGCTTAAAAAAAATTATAGTCAGTATATGACAGCTCAATCATTGGTGTGTGTAGTTCATTTCTTTTGGCCTATCATAAATAAAGGTAGGGTCATGATAAAACAAGCAAGCCAACTTAATTACAGTTCAGGCTAGAAGTAGCAGTTAGGCTGGGATGGGGAAGTGTTTATTTAAAGTCTGCAAAAGGTATTTAAGTCGAAGGTGGCCAAGTCACAGAAGACTTGAGAAAACTGATCTTAACAAAACGTAGCTTTTTTTTTTTTGCACGAGTGTAAGCCTTTTCTGTACCTGCCACATTCTCCCCAAGCACCTCCAACTACTGTGATGGTTTGATTCTGAGGTTGTAGTGTTTAAGTGCAGGGGGGGAATGTTTCCTGCTCTAGCTCTGTTCATTAGAATTATCCCAAAATAATATTATTGAAAAAAAAAGAATTATCCCAAAATAAGCATTGTTTCTGAGGAGGTGTTACTGGCCTGTGATTCCAACCATCTTGAGTAGATCCTTTATTTCATTAATGTTTGCACAGCTGTTGATGTGCATGGACTGTGACAGCATTTGGAGTTGAGAGACAAGAAGCAAAGGGTCCACACAGTAAAGTTGCAGCTATTCACAGGATCCAAGCCGGTTGAGTGAGCTTTGTAGCCCAGTAGTTGAAGTAGAATCCTCATATACTTTTGAATCTTGGGTAACCTTTAGCATAAGCTAGGTTATAGGCAATGTTCAGCTCTGATTATTGAGATGAGCCTGAGAGATAATTATCTTTAAAAAGATGACTGGTGCTGCAATGGGTCTAAGAGATGAATCCTGGTCACTAAAATAGATGTTTAAGATGGTGTTTCTTGATGTATAATTTTATAGTCAAGACACTTGTAGTGGATGATAATGAGAAATCATTTCCAAGTCATCGGCCTGCTGCAGTGACCTTTTTCATGTTACTGTGGTCTTTCTGAGTGTCCATAGGGACTTTGGTTACTGACTTAACTGTAATGTGGTTGGATCATATCTCTTAACCTCTTAGAGCAAGAAATCCGGACAGCCATAAATAATGGTGAGACAAAGGTCCAAAAATAGGAATATGTTTTAAATATTGCTCTTACAAACTTAGGCTGGTAGAGTAACATGTTTTGCATTGACATGAATTTTCTGAAGGGTATGAAGTCTGAAACTCAGATGTCTGTCATTTTCTGACTTCAGTCTTTAATGATTTGCCAGAAAACCACAATTTTATGAAAAACAAACCAAAAGTACTAGGAAGAAATCTGGGCGTTCTGTGATGATTTGTACAGTTGAGAGGTATGTGTTGGTTACATTTCCTATTAACATAGTGCAGATGTTCATCGTGCATACAGCTGCAGTCATAACAGATGGGTTCTCCTGCCGTCACGTGGGTCCTCGGTCGGCCGAATTCCAAAGTCTAGGTCCGGCGTCGGTTGTCGTCGCTTCTTCCCTGACGTCAGTGCGACAGGGGTATAAAGGAACCAGCCGACGCCATTTTCTTCAGTCTTTCGTGCCGCGCGGTGACCAAAGCAGAAGCAGTTCGCAAGTGCCGGTCGGCCAGCTCCTGAGATTACGAAAATTTGGATACCGAAGTCTTCTTAAAAGCTAAGTACCCCGTTGGGGAAACTTTTCTTGCCTCAGACCGATGTCAGACAAAGTTAACAATTGTATTTCTTGTGGGAAGCAAATACCGCATAAGGATTTCCATTCCCTCTGTATACCTTGTTTAGGCCCAGACCACGACGTCTCGGACTGTCGCTTTTGTGCTACATTCAACAAACGCACTATTAAGCATTGGGCGGAGTTCGCCCAGCATTATTTTGGGAAAGCATTTAACTATACTATGTCGTCGGATACTCCGACTCCGGTTTTGTCTAAAAAACGCAAAGACAAGGACCGACAAACGAGGTCCACGGCCTCTACCGACACCACGCCAAAGCCGACTACACGTGGTCCGGTTCTCAGCGAGGCGCCTACGCAGCCCCTGACTACCGACGACCTGTCTTTGACGGTGTCTCCTGTGCCCGAGGTTGCAGGCTCCTCGGCCCACACCCCAACTACAGATACCGAAGCCACTCTTGGCGTTGAAACTCAGAATGTGGACAGGTCAACCTCCACTCAAGGTGTCTTCAGACCTTCCTCTTCTTTCTCCATTAAGGCTTTCACAAAGTCTAAAGCAACCATGCACTCTAAGAGACCAGCTACACAGGGCCCATCTCCAGGCCCCATGCCTAAGAAACAGATGCTTAAAATGGCTGAGGATTTAATTACTCTTATCAGAGGTTCTCAGCACCCTCCAGACAAAAGGCCTAGAGTGGAGGAAGATTCCCCCTCCTCTGATCAGGGCTCCATTATTTCAGAGCACTCTGATGATCAGGAGCATTCTTATTCCCCTTTTGAAGACTCTGATGTGGAGGAGTCCATCCCTTCTGTATCCCCCCCTGAGGATTACTCATTTGGGGAAACTTTGCATACCTGAAGGGAACATTTCCACTGGGAAGGCCAGGATTATTCAGATTCCAAGAAGAGACTCAGGGAATTTCTCTTGCTTCCTCAGCACAGGCCTCTGGCTATACCTCCTGTCTTGGACATCCTAGATGATGTTTACTCGGAGGCCTGCCTTAACCCAGACTCTCTACCTCCAGCTCCAGTTAAGCCTGACAGGTACTACAGGGTCCCTGACTCACACCAATTTCTATACAAAAGCCATGCTGCTGACCCAGAAACCATCTCACAGGGCCCCAAGGGAGTTAAGGCCTCCATTGCTAAAAATCCATTGCCTTCCGAGAGAGATTCCAGATCCTTAGAAAGGTGGGGAAAAAAGGTATATACCTCGGCTACCTTATCCATGAGGGCCTTAAACTGTCAGTTTCATATGCTAAAATAGCAACAGTTTTTGTTATCACAATTGAAAAGTAAAATGTAACAACTAGACTTGAAGGAGTTGCAGGATTTGATGCATAGTGCAGAACAAGTGGGTAAGCATACCTTACAATGTGGTTTTGATGCTCTAGAGGCCTCATGTAGAGCTGCTGTTACAGGATCAGTCATACGTAGGCATGCCTGGCTCAAGGAACAAGCCTTGCCTGATCATGTCAAAGCTAAATTACTAGACGCCCCTCTTCAAAAGGATGTACTATTTGGTGCTAATGCGGAGGTATTAAGGAAAATGGAGGAAAAGGCTAAATCAATGCAAACTGTGAAAGAATTTCTACAGGTTCAACCCCCACGTTTTAGTAGAAATTGGCTTTCCAAAAACTGGTCCTTTCCTGCCACAGACAGACCCCAAAGAGGCAGATACAGGCGCCCGAGGGGCAGAGGACAATCCCAAGGATCGTATAGAGGCAGACAGTGGCAAGCTCCTACACAAAGAGGTGGTGAGGACAACTCGCAGTCTTTCAGAAAGCAAACCCAATGACTTTCCCCTTTGCATGCCAACCAGGTCTCAAATGGCAGCCCCCTTAGGAGGAAAGCTGGCATTATTTTCAAAAAATTGGCATATTGTCACAAAGGACAAATGGATCCTGGACATTATAAACAGAGGCTACAAATTCCATTTTCACACCCTTCCAAAAATGAGAGGCATGCCAAACCTGCCACACAATCAAAGGGCAGAGGCACAAAGGCAAATTACAGGTCTCATAAACATGAAAGCTATTCAAGAGGTACCTATGCACGAACAAGGTCAAGGTTTTTATTCCAGGCCATTTCTGGTGCCAAGGAAGGGAAAAGATTGGAGACCTATTTTGGATCTATCCATCCTAAACACATTCCTGCTCGTACCAAAATTCAAGATGCTCACTCTACAGCAACTTCTTCCCATGCTGGGCAAGGAGTCTTGGCTGGTAACATTGGACCTCAAGGAGGCATACCTGCATGTCCCAATCAGACAAAATTGCAGAAGGTACCTCAGATTTCTTGCAGGTTCAACCCATTATCAATTCTCTGCATTGCCCTTTGGCTTATCTACTGTGCCCAGAGTATTCACAAAATGCCTGGCATCAGTAATTGCCTACTGCAGACTTCAAGGGATACAAATATATCCCTATTTGGACGACTGCCTGATCCAAGCGGACAGCAAGCACATTCTTCTGAAACATCTGGCTTATGTAATAATGTTATTGAACTCTCTGGGATACACAGTCAACAAAAAGAAATCAAGGCTAATACCCTCTCGGAAGATAATTTTCCTGGGTGCCAATTTGGACACAAACACCCAGATGGCATACCTCACGCCAGAGAAGCAGGGGCAACTAATTCAATACTTCAGAACACTAGCAAATTGCACCAGGCTGACTGCAAGGAAAATCCTGCAGGCTCTGGGATTCATGGCATCTTGCATCTTACTAATCCCATGTGCAAAGCTGCATATGAGGAAACTACAATGCTACCTGAAAAACATATGGTCTCACACAGCCACAGTTTGGAAACAATAATACCACTAATTCCATGTCTGCAAAAGGAATTTCTGTGGTGGGCTCAAGCATGTCAAACAAACACAGGTCTTCCATTCAGCAAACCTCAAGCAAATCAAGTCATCACAACAGACGCCTCGGACTATGCCTGGGGGGCACACATGACAGATCGGTGCATTCAGGGCAAATGGTCCCAAAAAGAAAAGCACCTTCACATCAATCAAAAAGAAATGCTAGCAGTAATAAATGCTATTATAGCTTTCAAGGACCTTCTACAACCAGGTCAACTATTGATAAGAACGGACAACACCACAGTTATGTGGTACATAAACAAGCAGGGAGGAACACATTCTTACCCCCTATGCAGACTGGCCATGTCACTTTGGAACATGGCCATGGACTTACAAATGGAACTACAAGCACAGTACTTGCCAGGCAAGGAAAACACGCTGGCAGACAACCTAAGCAGGAATATGACAGATCCACACGAATGGAAGTTGCATCCAAAAGTTTTTACAGAGATAATCCAAGAATGGGGAAGGCCAGACATAGATCTCTTTGCCTCACACAAAAATCATCAATTGACAAAATTCTGCTCAAGGATCTTCCATCCAAAGGCCTGGAAAGTGGACGCTTTCTCTTTAAGTTGGTCATCAATGACAGAAAAGTCAATTAAACAGCAAAGAACCAAACCAGGAAGTAAATGCACACACAGCCAGGAGATGGAACAGTCTGTTGTAAGTTCACCAAAGCAGGTTCAATAAATCCAGGTAGGCACCAAACGAATTCAAATAATTCCTTTATTCAGAACCACAGAATGATAACACACAAGCGCCTTTAAGTTGGTCATCAATGACAGTTTATGCCTTCCCACCTCTTCCTCTGCTGCCCAAAGTTCTATTGAAGACCAGAGCAGACAGACCAAAGATGATCCTCATTGCTCCGGACTGGCCAAGGCAACACTGGTACCCACTCCTGAGGAGCCTGACACATTCCCCACCATGGACCCTGCCTCTAATGCCTCTTCCTCTGACTCAGCACAGCTTCAAAACTCTTCACAGTCAGCTAAAAACACTCAATCTAGCCGCATGGAAGATTCCTTAGCATCACAGCAGGCCCTACTCTCCAAGGAGGTGCAGGATGTCATTTTGGAGGCCAGAAGGCCATCAACTAGAAAAGCTTACTCCGCAAAATGGAAACGTTTTTGTCTCTGGAATGAGGAAAAGGGCCAGGACCCTGGAAAACTGAATTTACCTCAAATATTACAATATTTGGCTGAACTGCTAAGCAGTGGACTTTCTTTCTCCTCCATCAAAATCCATGCCTCAGCCATTTCTGCAGAATACAACACTGATCCACCTTTATTCTCTCACCCTCTCTTAAGACAGTTCCTCAGAGGGGCTAAGAATTTAAGACCTCCAAGGAAACAACCAATACCTGCTTGGGATCTTAATTTAATTCTGGAAAAACTGACCTGGCCTCCCTTTGAGCCAGCTGCCTCATCAGATTTGCAATATTTGTCCTGGAAAACAGCTTTCCTTCTGGCTATCACCTCAGCTCGTAGAGTTTCAGAACTACAGGCTCTCATGGCTGTCCAGCCTTTTATCATCTTCCATCAGGACAGTTTCCTTACGAACCAACCCGTCCTTTATGCCTAAAGTGGTATCCAAGGTAGCTTTAAATCAGGCCATACATTTACTTATCTTTTATCCTAATCCTCAAAACAAAGGGGAGAGATTACTACATTCCTTGGACATCCACAGACTACTGCGTTATTATTTGGACAGAACAAAGCCTTTCAGAAAATCAGAACAGCTCTTTGTGGCCTATGCGGTAGGAGCTCAAGGAAAGCCAATTTCCAAACAGACAATCTCAAAATGGATAGCCCACTGCATACGCTTTTGCTATTCCTTTCATGGCAAAACTGTACCTACAGGCATTAGAACTCATTCCACCAGGGCCACAGCAACCTCTGCAGCCTTCCTCAGAGGAGTTCCTACCAAGGATATTTTGGAAGCAGCCACTTGGAGTTCTGTGCATACCTTCTCCAAGCACTGCAACCTACCATTATACTCCATATCTAGAGCAGGCTTTGCCACTGCAGTCTTGCAGGGCATTTTGGCTCCTCCTAGTTCCAACTAATGCCTACCACCCCTTTCTTAGCTTTGGGATTCTACCTATCTGTTATGACTGCAGCTGTATGCATGATGAACATAGTACAGTTTTGTACCTACCATAAATGTAGATGTTCGAGTGCTAATACAGCTGCAGTCCAGGTTTCCCTCCCTCCTTCCCCTCTTGGGACAGGCCTATAGGCTAGCACATCCTCATACAACCTGATTGGGGTATTCATTTATGATGTATTTGCTTGCAACTACTGGATTTTGATTATATTGCACTGCATTATTACACAAATTTATGTATTGCCTTCCTTCTGGGGGCACCTGACATCTGGGGCAAGACAAACTGAAGAAAATGGCGTCGGCTGGTTCCTTTATACTCCTGTTGCACTGACGTCAGGGAAGAAGCGACAACAACCGACGCCGGACCTAGACTTTGGAATTCGGCTGACCGAGGACCCGCCTGACGGCAGGAGAACCCATCTGTTATGACTGCAGCTGTATTAGCACTCAAACATCTACATTTATGGTAGGTACAAAACTGTACTTTTTCTTCTTTCATGGAAGCTGAGCTTGTGTTATATGCCTGCACCTGCACTTTTAAAGTTTGTTGCATTTACCTGTTGAGGCTACACACTCAAGTGCGCTAGCCTGTGTTACATATTTATTGCATTTTCCTGCTGTTTGTTGCAAAAAAGAAAAAAAACAAAAAAATTATCCTTGTTTCCCGTCTTTCATGACCTAGAGTAGTCCAAATACAGGCTTTGCTGTATTCTGGACTTTTGGAAAGTTCCTGTGTTGCCCATTTCCTTTCTTGGATAAAGGGAGGCTTCTTTGTTCACCAGTGGCAGTGGGGAGCTTAGAGCAGCCTATTTATCCCTGGAGGAGTGTTCCCAGCACAAGAATCTGGTAGTCTATTGGCCGTTTTGGGCCAATATCTAGCTCTTTCAAGTCCCCCTGTATAAAACCCGCTTTGGCGCGATTTTGCGCATAGTGCAGCATCGGGCAGCTCCACTTAATTGGGTTTAAACCATTCTTGGCACCACAAAGTCTGCTCTTCCCTTAGAACTGATCTAGTTCTCATAATAAACACGCTATTCCTACTGTAAAGCCTGGCACTTGCTCACTAAAGCAATTATATAAGTCAGCACTAAAAAATTAAAAGCACTACACCCTCACAAACTCCCCTTGAGTACCTTGTTCCCCATTGGCCCTTTTTTTCAATTATAAAGGAATTCCCAATACTATTCTAGCATGTCCAAAGGTCAGTTGTCAATCTCCTCTCCGGTCCAGCTGGTGAATCTGGGAATCTTGAGGCAATGTTACAACTGCCTCATGTACACAGACAACCCTTTCCTCCTCCCAGCAAATTCCAACACATGTGTGAGATGCAACCATATAGCCATACTGGAGGCTAAGTTCTCTCAACTCAGTACTGGCGTAACCAGTCAGGAGGAGAAGGAAATTACACTCGCTACAATTCCAGTCTCACATAGACCTACCACGACAGCAAACCAAACACATAAACACACAAAAACATACTCGGAGGCACAAAATAAAAATCTGCCTAAGCAGCAGAGACCTCCAAAGCAGACACCCAAGCAACCGCTACCCCAAAACAAAACACGTGCAACACATAACTCACAAAGCCAGTGTGCCGAATAGTCACAGCCCGTAAGGCTAAACAACACAACTGTTACACTTGTAATAGGTGACTCTATCGTCAGGCAAACTGACGTCCCGCTCACCAGGCTTTACAAGGAGAAGGTCACGGTGAGCTGCCTGTCGCCACATAACACAAGCACTCGGGTCACTCCAAGGCAAGTACAAATATGACTCAGTCATTGTCCATGCTGGTGTGAATGACCTGAGACGTACCTCCCTGGACTACATGAAGAGACATAGAGGAGCTCTCTGAGCATGTAGCCCAGGCCAGTATGACCCTGACCTTGAGTAGCATCTTAACCTCACCAAGAATTATGCCACAATATGAAGACAAGATGATCACTTTCAACAATTGGCTTAAGTATTGGTGTCATTCAAAGGGGATCCAATGCCTGTCAGCCTGGAATGACATGCTCGACAAGCCACGATGCTTTGCTAGGGACGGCTTGCACCTATCACCCCTGGGCTTTCGGATAGTGGCAAAGGCTCTTGCCACCCCCATAGTGCCTTTTTTAGGCAAGGCTCAAAAGACAAACCCACCTCCATAGGTATCACAAGGGATAAGAAACTAAAAGTAATGCTACTCAACGCCAGAAGTCTAAACCTCAAGATGCATGCACTCAAAACTCTCCTTAGCGTGGAGAACATCGATATCTGTGCAGTAACAGAAACCTGGTTCAAGGCTCCCGAGAGCACCCCAGCACTACCAGGTTATAACTCATACCATGCTTTTCGGACCCAAAACTTGGACCGAACCACAAAAGGAGGGGGAGTATCAATATTCGTCAAAGATGCCCACACCTCCAGGTTGGTGGCACAGCACGAGGCATCAGAGACTATCCATGTGCAAGTAACAGTGGGTAAAACTGCCTTCCAGTTTATAGCCTGCTACAGACCACCCTCCCAAACCCAGGAACCCCACTCGGCCTTCCTGAGAACACTGGAAAATATGAAGGACTCTCCAAACACCATTATATTGGGCAACTTCAACTACCCAAACATAGACTGGGAGCATTACTCTAGCTCCAACACCCTAGCCCAAAGGTTCCTAGAATTTATAAACTCAAATGCTATGGAACAACTTGTTACCACTCCCACAAGAGGGGAAAACATACTGGACCTGATCATCACCAACATGGGGGCTCTATGCTCCAGACCAGAAGTGTATCCCTCACTGGTAAGATCAGACCATAAACTAATCTCACTGGATATTAACCACAGTGAAAAACTTCTCTAAAGCAAATTTCACACTCCTGAAAACCGAGGTGGAATCCTTCAAAGCCCCCTGGGCCTGTGGAAAATACGGCCCAGACCGCAGAATCCTTTACAAACGCATTCTATGAACACCTTCAGGAATGCATGGATCATATAAAACCAAGACCCAATCCTCCAAATTCAGGCGTCCTGTCTGGTGGACTCCAGCCATAAACAAACTATACAATAGAAGGAGGAAGCTACTACATGATACAGGAAAATCCCAAAAAGGGAAGGCATCTCTGATCAGTATTAGCAAAAAACTATGGGCACTCATAAAATCGTCTAAGGCCAGCTTCGAGAGACAAATTGCACAGGACACTAAGGATAATCACAAGGCTTTCTTTAGTTATGTTAGGAACCTGGGTGGGAATTCCCAGATATGCTCAGAATTAGTCCAAAATGACAAAAAATACACCGAACCCACAGACATTGCCAACATCCAGGCTGACAGGTTCAGCGCAAACTTCTCTCCCCCCTCCCCACCAAAAGGGCAAATATCTATCCCAGCAGAGTGCTGCCCCCCTGACATCTCAGATGCTCAGGTAAGAGCCGCCCTCTCCAAAGCAAAAAACACAGCATCAATGGGACCAGACAGTGTCCTGGGCTGCGTCCTACATGAACTCCAAGAAGAGCTAAACCCAAACATAAAACTACTGTTCAATCTCAGCCTTACTACAGGATATGTACCCAAAGAGTGGCGTACAGCAACAGTGGTCCCTCTCCACAAAGCTGGTGCCTCAACGGATCCTGGAAACTATCGCCCCATAAGCCTGACTAGCTTGGTCTGCAAAGCTATGGAAAGGATCATCATGGACCTCATAAATAAAGATATTGAGGACCTACAGACACTGGATTCTACCCAGTTCAGCTTTGTTAAGGGCAGATCCTGCTTCTTAAACCTGGTCGATTTCTTTGAAACAGTCACCAAGGCCATTGACGAGGGAAATGTGGTCCACAGAACCTACCTGGACCTCGCAAAAGCCTTCGATACAATACCCCACTCAGGCATTATAGATAAGCTCACCAGCTTAAATATAAACCCCTATGTCACTAGATGGGTTGCAAACTGGCTCAAGGACAGAACCCACATGGTTAGAATTGCTGGAGCCATGTCAGACTCCAAACCAGTTACAAGTGGCATCCCACAAGGCTCAGTCCTGGGACCTCTCTTGTTCGGTATATATTTCTCGGAGGTACAGGCCAACACAGAAGGACTGTGGCTGACCAAGTTTGCAGATGACTGCAAACTAGGCTCCATAATTGACTCTCCAGCCGACACAAGCATCCTACAAAAGGGCCTCATAGAAACAGACAACTGGTGCCAGAGCCATGGCCTCAAGCTAAATGCCAAAAAGTGTATAGTCATCCCCTTTGGCAAAAACAAAGTGCCCACAAATTACCACATAGGTAGTAATCCATTAAGTACAGAAGAAGTAATTAGGGACCTGGGGACCCAAGTTGATAGCAATTTCTCATTTGAAAACCACATGGCCAAAGTGGTTAGAAAAACATTTTATATAGCCCACCTAATCATGAAGGGATTCACATCTAGATCAGGGGAGGTCATCGTGCCTCTCTACTCATCCCTCATCAGTCCCATAATTGAGTACAATGCCCCTTTTGGGATGTCCCTTACCAGACACCTGCAGCAACTGGAAAGACCCCAAAAGTACCTCACCAAAAGGATCAAAGGGCTCAAACAGATACCATATGCTGCCTGGTTAAAGAAACTCCAGCTCTACTCAGTGGCATACTGCCTGCTCAGAGACGATCTGTGCCTGATGTATAAAGCCATGTCCAACCCGGAATTAATGGACATGCTGCACCTCAGAAAATCCAAATCCCATCGAGCTACACGCTCGGGAGACTTGAACTTCAGCACTGAAATAAATAAGATATGCTGGAGGGACAGATTCATAACCCAGAGGCTCCCTTCACTCTGGAATAAAATCCCAGTCCAGGTTAAGCAGAGTCCCCTCATTGACTCTCTTCAAGAGGAATCTTGATGAGTGGATGGGAGATCGTAGGTTTACCCCGGGTATCACTTCTGTGTCACTGTTAGACCGAGGCACAGTATACTAACCTCAAAAAAGGGCATAGCAAAATTCATTTAAAATGGGTGGCGAAAGCCAAACACACTCTGGCTAGGCTTATAAATGCACTAGGGTAGATAGCCTAGTATAAACCTATGATGTTCCCAGACATTTCTTAATGTGCCACATGCAGCTTTCTGGTCTTCTGCTGATGACCATACTGCTGTGCATACCAGCTGCAGTGTTCTGCAAAATAAGGAGACTTTCCGATGAATGTTTCATCCATTACTCCAGGCCAGCTATGCAGAGATCCAAGCCTGTGATCTGCTGAATTTTACTTTAGATTTTACTGTTTTTTTGTTTTTTTTTTTAACTTAAATTCCAGCAGTGCCTTTACCGTAAGACCTGTGCATCAGATCATGACTATGTTATTGCACATAATGAGTAATACTGTAAAACATCATTAATAGTTTGCCTGTTCTGGTACATTGATTTAACCCAAGTGTGCCTCCTTTCACCCTTCAAGGTTGTGTCTAGATGTCCTTTCATGTCACTGTTGCAGTGTTCTTCACCTAAGAGAACTCTTGCCAAGGATGATCCAACTTCCGAACAGTATACCAAAGCCTTCAGCTCTTATAGGTGCTGTACGTCACACATATGCTCCCCACGCACGGCATAGGGCATAAAGGTGACATACAGACACAGATGCTCAGAACTTCTTTGCCCTTAGTCTGAGCACCATTATCTAACGTCTGTCTGAATGTCCTTCTGCTAGTTTTCAGGTAAGTGTCCTGTTGGACTTTCTTTTCTTCCTTTCCTTTTTGTTATGGTTGTGTTCATGTCATCCAGAAAGGGAAAATGTCAGTGTGGGAGGCAGATTCCCCATAAAGACCATCACAACCAGTGTCTTTTTTGCTTGGGTGCTTTGCACGATCATATGCAGTGTTCTGTCTCTTGGGCATTTATGCCCAAGACCCTAGATGGTCACCTCTCCTCTTTATCCATATACCTGGAGAACCAATGTCTCAAGTTGTTGACTCAGGGTGCTATGGCAGAATCTTCCCATCCTGAACTCCAGACATCTGCCAGAAAGAAGGCTGAAAATGTTGGGCATGATCTGGATGCTACCCAGCCTCTCCTGGACATCCCTCTTGAAGATGGTGAAAGCTCAGAGGACCATTTTTGCTTGCTTTGGATTCCTCTGCCTTGACCCCATCATTGGAGGCCAGCATGGATCCAGATTTTTGCATGTCCTCAGAGCCTTTGTAAATGTCTGTGCCTGACGTTGAGGGGAAGCCATGGCTAATCATATCCAAAGGACCAAGGAGGATTCCTTAGATTTTAATGAGGGAGAAGATTCCTACTACCATAGTAGAATCATATCAGGGCTCTGACCCTACGAAGGTGTTTCAAGTGGATGTCCCACAGAAAAAGAAACAAAAGATAAAGCACATTTCCCCTGTTGTTGAGAAGGATCCCCAATGTGTGAATGGCATGATTTCACTCAAGGTTTATTTTATGCTTTGATGGCCTTGAAGCCACCTCAAGGGGTCTTTGTTCCTGCTCCTCCCTGGTCTCCCACTCCTCTCAAGAGGTCTAGGGAATTGTATTCCTCAGATGAGGATCTGAACTCAGGGGGAAAATCTCTTGCTTGTTCTTCCCAAATTCCTTAAGTCCAGATTCCCCTTTGAAAGAGCTTTCTTTTGGGACACCATTGCCCATATAATGGATGTCTTTAAGTGGGATTGTTCTGAAATCTCTGATATTAATATAAGATGATATGTGCTTCTACGGATGGAGTCTCCCAAACCATTTGCTGTTCCTCCTGTTCTGGCTCCCTTTTTGGATACCTTTTCAACAGCTTTGTAGCCCCTGACTGTCAGCCTCCTGCACCTAAGAAGCCAAGTCGGGTCATTAAAGTGCCTGAGGAGTACAAATGTCTTTATAAAATGCCCATCTGCTGACCCTTCTGTAGTATCATCGTCTCCTGACAAGCCATCCAAGTTGTCCTCCATCAAGCTGTTGCCTTCAGATAACGATAGTAGGGCCATGGAGAGGTTGGGCAAGGAAGTTTGCACTGCTACCACATTTAGAGCCATATGACCAGGTATGCTTTGGCTGTCCTCTCTCAGGTTTTTAATGTGGTTTCTGACTCTGAGGGGGAAAGTTTCAGCCCTTTCCCTGCTGGGCTCCACTTCACACGTTGCTTGCCATTCAGTCATGTGCAGCTGATGTCTCTTCCATGGATGCTGCCTTTAATTCACTTATGAGCCATTGTTCTTGGCTTTGTCTTCAGGCTTTGCATGACGACATTAAGACCAAACTTTTGGATGCTCCTTTAGATAATAAAAGTCTTTTTAGATCTGCTGTTGCTGACCTTTTCAGGTCCCTCCAAGATAAGGGCAAAGCCTTGCAGGAGCTGAATCATATTTTTGTTTCTCTCATTTCTAAATTTCAGAGAAACTATCCTTCCAGGTGTGCGTTTGTTCGTAGGCAATCTCTCCCTCTCCCAAGGGCAAGAACAGTTCTAATCATGTGACTCCCACTGTGTCTTCTCAGACTTCTGCCTCCTAGAAACCTTCTTTTCAGGGCTATCCTGGGTCTGTTCGATGGTTTGCTTCCCCCTTCCCTCAGCCAAGTTATCTTGTCGCTCCATCGTTCCCTGTCTTCCAAACTGGCTAAGAATCACTTCATTCTCTTGGTTTCTGTCCATTATCCATCAGGGATATTTTATGGTTTGGAAGTCCCCTTCTTCCCTTTTTGGGCATTCCTAAACCTACTCTGGAACTGCTCTGTCATTTCCAAGATGTTCATTCTCTTTGGCTCAGGCACCATTCAAACCATGCCTCCCACCCACATAGGGAAGGGATTTTATTCCAGAATGATTGTGCTCCCACAAAAGAGGGTATATGGGGGCCACTTCTGGATCTTTCCCTTCTGAACACTTTCTCAAGATTCCTTCCTTCCTTTTGCATGTCACCACTTAAGACATTGTTTCCTCTTTTTCTTCCCCAGACCTTTCTGTTATCCCTGGATCTCAATGCAACCCTTCATATTCCCATCCATCCTCTTTTCAGGAAATTTTTGCATTTCACTCTCTCTTCTCTACTTTGCCCTTTGACCTGTGTACTCTCCCAAGGGTGTTCTCCAAATGCCTCACTTCTGTTCTTGCCTTTTGCAGGATTTGAGGTATTCAGATTTTTCCTTATCAAGACTATGTCATTATTCAAACTCCTTCCCCAGCAGTCTGCTTCAGAATCTCAAGTTTACTACTTGCCTTTTACACAGTCTGGGTTCCACCATAGACCTCCAGAAGTTGGTTATGATGCTTTCCCCGGATCATATTTTCCTTGCCTGCAGACAGTTCTGATGCATCCGTGCCTTCCCCCAAGGCTGTGTCTCTCATAATCTTTTTTCAATCCTTTTTTCCCCTGGCATTTGTCACAGCCACAGAATTTCTCAGGGTTCTGGGGTTTATGGCTTCCACCATCCCCATGCTTCCTCTGACAAGGCTCCATGTGAGGAAGCTGCAGTGGTATCTCATATTAGTGTGACTTCAGCATTTCTGCCCCCCCTGGAGTTCCGAGTACCCTTCCTTCCCTGTCTTAAGCTTGAGCTTCATTGGTGGAGCCATCATCTTTGTCATAAGGCAGAGCTTCATTTACAAATATCAGTTCCCAATCAGGAGCTCTTTACAGGCACCCTAGACAGGGAATGGGATGTCTCCTATGACACCCTGAAGTTTCAAGGTCTCTGGTCTCCTCATCAGAGGTCAGACCACATCAACTTAGAGAAGATGAGGGCTCTGCTTCTCACTTTACAAGCCTTTCATTCCCTCTTTCTTCCCAGGCTTCTCAGTGTTTTCAGAGACTATACCATAGTGATGTGGTATGTCAACAAGTAGCGGGGCACAAAGTCCTATCTTCTTTGCAGACCAGCTCTTCAGGTGTGGGATCTAGATGTCCAGTATCAAGTGTCTCCAGGCAGTTTACATTCCCTCAGAGCATAATTTAGTGGCAGAATCCTTGAGCAGGTCCAGCACACAAGCTCACAAATGGATGCTTCACAGAGATGGGTTCCTGGATATTGTCCATCAGTGGGGTATTCCTCAGGTAGATATTTTTGCCTCACCAGTGAACAGACAAATTCCTCTGTTCTATCCCAGAGTTCCGATTCCTCTGGCTTAGAATGTGGATGCTGTATCTTTTCCTTGAAAGGGGATGTTTCTGTACCCCTTCCTTCCCTTCCTCTTTTCCCGCGAGTTCTACACAAGATCAGACAAGACTCTCTCAAAGTCTTGCTGGTGACTTCCTTTTGGCCCAGACAGCATTGGTTCCCCCTTCTTTCTACTTAGCCAGGGGCAGTCACCACAGTTTTACCTCAGCGTGTAGATCTTCTAGCACAAGACAGAGGTATTTCTTATCCTTCCTCGGTTGTCCACACTTCAACTGACACAATGGATGATAGGGTTTTGATCCCTTTCAGGTACCTCTTTTCTGAAGACATGCTTTGAGTTCTACAGGCTACCGGGAAACCCATTACCAGAAAATTATGTATACCTAAATGGAAGAGATTTTCTGTCTGTTGACTCTCTTGGCATCAGGATACCCTATCTGAAAACAGTGGCAAACCACTTTGCAATTAAGCTGTGATAAAGGACAAATTACTATTCCAGGGATAAAAATTAAATGAGGGATATTCCATGGTGACTGTCACCGCTGCTATTCTGTCTTGCCCTTAACCCATTAAGCTGTCTACTTAACAGCCTAGGCCATGGCTATAATTTGGCTTCTAGAAAACAACCAAGTATAAAGACTTTTCATCATCTCTTTGTCAAGGATTTAAAACTGTATAACTCATCACACGAGGAAGTAAAAGCACAACTGCAAGTTGTCAGAACCTTTTCAGGTGATATAAGAATATCATTTGGTCTTGATAAATGTGCAAAAGCAACCTTTAAAGCAGGAAAATGCAGCACCAAGAAAACATCAGTTTGGGATAAGAATGTGATATAAAAGAACTTGAGCAAGTAGGAGTGAAGAAATTGGCAATTGAAGGATCAACAATAAAAAATGAACAAACATGAATAACAAATGGAAAAAAAACAGTTGCAACACTTTGCTGGAAACTGTTTTAATGACAAGAGTAGCAAATCGACCAACAACTAAGCGCTTTCACCTTTGGATTACATAACAGCTTAAGTACCCTCATAGGTGAAATAAACAACCAATCACATTCTTCTATACAATTAATACAGAACACTGACTAGTTTACATAGACATGTCACTAAAAAATCACAATTTTAAAACAATAACTCATAGAAATTATAAAAGACATACTGAATACGATTTAAAATAGGTGCAAGTCCAAATGCAAGTACAATTACCTATCAAGAGTTTATAATTCCTGAAGTGAAACATAAAAAACACTGATATTAATTCAAATTAAGCAAGCCCTTTGTTTCAATACAGGGGCCAGCGATATACTGTCATTAAGTCCTGGTGAAACATTGGCATTTAACCTCATCTTCCATTTACTTTCCCTTGCTGCTACTTCTAATTTAGTGTCAGCACCCCTCTCGTGTTGAATCTTGTCAGTTACAAAAAGATGAACCTTTTAAAGTTCACACACTTGTTACTGTGAACAAAAAGAGCATTGTGTGGATCCCTATTCTTTATTGCCCTCAGATATTCGCTAATTCTATCCCTTAACCTGCGCACAGTTTTTCCAACATAAAAAGATGTACAGGAGACACAGGTAGCCAGATAGACTTTAACATAGTCGTGTTGCAGTTGCATTTTCCCAGGCATCTAATGGAATAATCATAATTCCCTACCGTAACATATGGCCCATCATTAATAAACTTACAAACTTTACAGGCACCACATTTCATCATAAGGGAATGATACCTAGGTTTTAAGTTGGTCTTTAAATTACCCTCTGAAATGTTCTTAATATTTCTGCCCCTACTATAGGTTTATTGCCAAGCGGTTCTTTGGTCACTTCACCAAAACAAGTGTCCCAACATCTATTGACAATCGAACATATATTGGCGGAATATGTATTGTAACGCAAAACCATCACATCTGTAGTAATATCTTTAGGTCTAGTTTGTGTCCGGGCAATGGTGGTATTCAATATGGGGATAAAAGATGTATTTCTTTTTACCAAAGTTTCTTTCTTAATTTTAATCAACATTTTCAATGGATATCCCCTCTCAATGAACATCCCTATTAAAATATACGGTTCATTGGTAAAATTCACATCATCGCTTACTAAGTGTGATAATCTCACCATTTGGCCCTTTATAATACTTTTCAGCTGATGTGGTGGGTGGCAACTCTTAAAGTGCAACAAGCTATTAGAACAGGTCTTTTATCTGAAAATAGTGCTGCATAGTTCTTGATTTATTTAATTCTTGAACAATTTAAAGTCCAAGTAATCAATATCATCAGGTTTTCATATGTTAGTAAACGTAAAAAAAATCAGTTGTAGAATTTAAATATTCTACAAATTCATCAGCTTTTTAGTCCCTTGCCATAGGATGAGTAAATCATCCAAAAGACGATTGTATAACAAAATTTTGTCATAAAAGTGTGAACTGAAGACAAATTTCCTCTCCCATTCTAGGAGTACAAGGTTGGCAAATATGGGGGCACACTTGGCCCCCCCATAGCCACACCTGATATCTGGTGATAAATTTCACCCTTAAACATCAAAATGTTGTTCTTCAGAACAAGTTCCATAACATCAGTAAGGAACACTATTTTATCAACTTTTATATGTGAACTCTTGTGCAAACTCTCCTGAAACACTTCCATTCATTCAGTGTGTGGAATTACAGAAAATAAATGAATGACATCAGTAGTCAAGAATGAGGAGCTGCCTACACGTTTTACAGTTTTAAGCCTTTCTAAACAGTGCCAGGAATCCTTCAAGATGTGGTCAGTTTCCCTGACCACAACACTGGCCCATTTGTCCAACTAATGCTGCCAGAGGTTTCGTCTTGGATCCTCGAGCTGAGACTATGGGCCTAAATGGTGGATCATACAAATTTTTGTGGATCTTGGGAATTCCAAACACTGTAGGTTACTGTGAATTATCCACACTTAAGTAACCCAGTGCAGTTTGATCTATAGTGCCTTGAAATAGAGCATCGGAAAGAAAATAGTTGATTCTCATATATGCTCTGTTTATTTAGTTAATTTCTAGACACCATTGAATATGTGCAGCTATCATTCAGTATATTAAACATTTTAGAGACATAGTCAATCTGAGTCATTACAACCAGTCCACCGCCCTTGTCGGGCTGCATAAATCTCAGATTTTTATCACCAGCTAAATTGGTAAGAATATTTCTTTCCTCATAAGTCAAGTTTTCACATTTGTGGTTAATAGTTGCCAGAACATTTCTTATTTCACATTCACATACTCTTTCAAATATTAAAGTCTCAGAGTTGTTTGGGGAAATAAAAGTACTTTTTCTCACCAAAGAATCCGGATTAAAATCAGTATTAGACTGACCTTTGTATAATAATCTCAAATTTAATTTTCTCTCAAACAATTCTAAACTAATCAACACGTCAGCAATGTCCTATTTAAAATCAGGAACAAATGAGAAACCTCTTTTCAGAAGTTCAAAATGTACATCACCAATGTTCAGTGCACTAAATTTATACACTGTAAAACCATGCTTAGTAATTATTTCACGTTTCAACATTGTTGTCACCAAAATTGTGTCCTTGGACATCAGCAGTTAAAGCAGAATCAATGCATGTTTCCAAATCACCTTCAAGGCAGTCAAAATATGTTAGTTGTACCTCTTTCTCCCCCCCATTGTCTCTTGTAATAATGGCCATTGTTCTGTTTGTTCCTGGACCCCCTGGTCGTCTGATTCCTCAGACGCTCCGATCTCCTTATTTGGGGTTCTGCCTCTAAAAAAACACCATCATCATCCAACACACCATCCATAGTGTTTTCATCATTAGAAGCAAAATTATTGGTGTTAGTTCCACCATAGTTTACAGCTGCTTTGACTACATTTCTGCTGTTGTCTTTACTGAGCGGATAAGCCTGATTGTTTTTATATTCTTTAGTGTCCTTATTTAATTTTGGGTGGCCACGGTGGTGCAGCGGTTAGCATTGCCGCCTCACAGCAAGAGGTTCTCCGGTTCGATTCTCTGCTGGGGTGCCTTCTGTGCGGAGTCTGCATGTCCTCACTGTGATTGCGTGGGTTTCCTCTAGGTGCTCCGGTTTCCTCCCACATCCCAAAGACATGCAGTAGGTGGATTGGAGACACTAAAATTGGCCCTAAGTGTGAGTGTGTGCATGTGTGTGCCTTCTGTGGAAGGTCAGGCACCGGGCTGGCAACTCAACACCGTAAAACTCCACTGCCGATCATGAGCGGACAGATGATCCGCTGTGGCGACCCCTAACTGGGAAAAGCCGAAAGAAGAAGTGTCTCTATTTAATTTTCATTGTTTAGTAGCAACACTTTTTTTAACAAAATCATCCAAGTCACGCAAAACTTTCTGATAAGACTGATTATATTGTGAAAACAATAAATCATTAACAATATTGTGGTTTAAAACTGTAATTTCTTTCTGCAAAACATTTAATTTAACTTTCATTCTTCCTAATAATATCATCAAGCATTTCTAGTCCCGCCTTGTCAAATAAGGCTATAAGCTCATGGAATGCTGTAGTCCCTTCTTCAATACCAGCTGGCATTCTCTACATCCTCAGGCCCTTCGGCAACTGTTTAAGTGCCATAGATTTAGACAAAAAGGGGTTGTCAAGTTGTAAAGACCTTTATTTTCTACAGGTCTTTTCAAAACCAAGTATTTGATTTTTTAAAGTAGGTAAGTCACTTCTCACATTGCTGCCATCAAGGAAATTCACTACACGAGCCTGAAGCCAGTTTTTGTGATGTCATTTCCAGTATTTCCACTTAGGCCGGTTGCTGTGGAAACATTAAGGCTCTCCCTCAATACCGGAGAGTGTAAAGTAAACAATTCAGCCTGGGAGCACAAAATCGAAATGTCCTCTTGATTTTCTGCTCTTCCCTGAGTTAGAAGAGCAGAAAGCTGCTGTACAGAGGATACTAATTCGCTGACCAACGCCTCCATAGCATATAAAGCGGCTCAAAGTCACCAAACGAAGAACGACCCAATACTGATAAACCAACCAAGTGCTAACAAGCAGCAAACTTGTAAAAAATGAAAAAAAACAGTTGCAACACTTCGCTGTAAACTATTCAGTGTTCTGTATTAATTGTATAGAAGAACAGGATTGGTTGTTTATTCCACCTATGAGGGTACTTAAGCTGTTATGTTGGGCTTTTTTTACAACTCTGATGATGCCAGTGGAATCCAAAGTGAAAGCGTTTAGTTGTTGGTCGATTTGCTACTCTGTCATTAAAACAGTTTCCAGCGAAGTGTTGCGACTGTTTTTTTTTTTTTTCATTTTTTACAAGTTTGCTGCTTGTTAGCACTTGGTTAGTTTAAATGTGAATAAAACTTAGTAAAGAATACTTTAGAAGATTTAAATTAATCCTGAAAACAGCATTGACATCTAGGAACAAAATTTAAGCCATAAACCAATTTGTTCTTCCTGTCCTAACTTATAGTTTTGGAGTGATTGACTAGCGCCAAAACATATCGGATAGCTTAGCCAGGAAAACAAGATGGGTGCTTCATGCTGACCAAATGATTTATAAAAATCAATGCATACCAAGGTTATATGTTTTCCATTTCGAAGGAGGGATGGGCCTCCTTGAAACTGATAACATGTATAGATCTGCAATAATGGGACTGCATACGTATCTGCTGACCTCACAAGACCCAAACATAGTGAAAGTTTTGAAACATAAGGAGAATGAATTTAAGATGACTTCTCTGCTTAATCTAGCAAAAGTATATTGGCGTCAAGCAGGAATGGAAATCAAACCAGAAGTTGATAAAAATCAGGCAGCAACTGAATATGCCAAAAAACAAAAGAAAGAATATAAGGTGAAGGACCAGATGAGAAGGCAAGAAATTTGGAAAATGCATAAATATAGTTGTAAGTATAGAAAACTTCTGGAAGGACCTCCTGTTGATCAGGAAAGAACACAGGAATGGTTAAGGAGAGGCAAATTCAAACCAAGAGATGAAAGGTTAATATTGGTGGCCCAAGACAGTGGGCTTATGTACAAGTTGGTTTACAAAGTCCATTGAACATGTGGGAAAAAAGACAAATATAGGTTTTGTAAAACAGAATTGGAAACAGTTGCACACCTCGTTGCTGGTTGTAACATACTAATGGCAGAAGGACTGCATACTGAAAGGCATAATAATGTGGCAAGACTGTTGCAGTGGGGGATTGTGCAAATAATATGGTACTGAAGTGGCTGAAAAATACTTGAAAACTGAACCACAAAGCATCATAGAAATGATGGTCTACATCATATGGGATCACCCATTAGTACAGTTCAAAAGATAGATGCTAGAAAACTGGATATAGTGGTTTATGAAAAGAAGACAAAAGTAACATTGATCATTGAAATTGCCACACCCATTGACTACAGTGTCTTGCGTACAGTGTGTGTTCCAATAGTAGGAGCAACGGGTTTTATAAAAAAGAATCTACAATCGTATTTAGATGCGTTACCAATACATGTAACCCTGTACGAATTTCAGGAGTCGTCATTACTGGGCACATTGAGTTTGCTGCGAATAGCACTTCGGCTCATATCAAAGATTAAGAAAATACTAATTTCATGAACTTTAATCGTATTTTGACTAGGAATGGAGTCCATTCCCGTCATAGTATTAGAAACCCAAAAGACTTGGAGAAATTAAAGCAGAGGTTCCTTTGGTTTTCTCTTATTTGTGTGATCTGCTCAATGCTGAGTTGGCATATTCGGTTTACCTTTGTGTTGTCTTCTGCCGTGTGTCCGTGCACAATGCCGAAAGTACAGCTGCAAAAAATGGCAATGTCGGTTCACCATGTGTTTGAATGGCAAATAAGCGAATGCTTTTGTGCCATTCAAACACATGGATCAAATGTCGGAAATGGTTTTCCAGCAAACCATTTTCGACATTTGATCCTTCGAAGTTCTCTGTATTTCGGTAATATGGGTTGCACAACAGGACGATTGCACATACCATGTGCGACAAAACAAAGGTAAACTGGCATATTCTTCCATTAAAGTTCACCTATCAGCAATTTCTGCTTGTCTGCCCTTGAATCCTCCTTTGGCCTCTAGATTTGAGGGCAAGCAATTTCTTAAAGGCATCCTTCATATCAAGCTTCCCAGAAAAGCCTATTCCACCCTCCTGGGGCCTCAGTTTTGTACTTGAAAAATTGACCAGTGCTCCTCCTTCAACCTCCTTACAACATTGTACTTGAAGGACTGATCTTTTAGCCCTCACTTCAGCCAAGAAAGTGTCTGAACTTCAGGCTGTCTTGGCTATTCTTTCAGTTTTTCACAGAGACAGGGTGTCTCTTCGTACTAATTATCTTTTTCCCCCAAGGTGGTCAATTTGTTTGTCACTTAATCAGTTTATTCTTCTTCCTTCCTTTTTTCCTTTTCCGCAGTACTTTGGATTTGAATAGACAGCTCAGATTGTTATTTGGCTAAAACTAAAGCTGTTCACAAATCTGAGCAGCTCTTTATTTTGTTTCATCCCAGGACTTTGAGTTTGGCTGTTTCTATGGAAACTCCTCCTGGATTTCTAAGGCCATTTCATTGTGTTCTTTTTATGGCAGATGGCTTTCTACATCTGTAAAGGTGCATTGTACTATGGACATTGCCTCCCCGTGCCTTTAAGTGTCTGGATACAAATTCCATCCTTGAGGCCACTACTTGGGCCTCTGTTCATACTTCCATTAAGCATTGCATGTTGGATGTTATTTCCAGGGCCAGAATAGGCTTTTCCAAAGCTGTTCTATATGGGTTCTGGAGGGATCCTCTCTGCCTTCCTCATCCCAGGCTTCCTCGTGACCACTTGTACTCTCCCTTAAGTGAAGAATATGGCAGCAGTGATATGGAAGGACGTAATACAGTTGTGTAAAATCTTACCATAACATTAGATGTCGTCCCGTTCACTGTTGCAGTATTCACCCCCCCCCCAATCCTTACTCTTGCCCTGTATTTTAGTTGTCCTCCAGACCAAGGGTTCCTTTTCCCTTTATTTTTCCTCCTGGATGTACATGTTCCTGTAGATCCTTCGGCTCCTCTTGAAGCTTTTTCAGTTGTCCTTTTCCCAAGTTGCAGTATTCATAATATGAGGGATTTTCTGCCAAGGCAACCCAAATGTCTGGCCAGTATACAAAAGACTTTTATTACTGCAAGGTACGTGGGACATTGCACAAAAGCAGCGGGATGCATAAGCCATAAAAGTGACGTCCACACTGAGCATCCTCACAATTTCTCTGCTGCCAGTCTGAATGCCATCTTCTGTCATTTGTCTGAATGCCAAGTGGTTGCTGTTTTCAGATAAGTGACCTGTTGGGGATTTTTCTTTTACTTCATGTTTTGTGAGGTTCATGTCATCCAAGAAAGGCAAGTGCCATTGTGGAAGACAGATTCCACACACACATAACCACATCCAGTGTCTGTTCTGTCTAGAGTCTTCACACGATTATAAGGCTTGTGTATTTTATCAGTTGTTTGTCACTAACACGCTTCGCCGTCATTTATTTGCTTTAAATATATATCTGGAGAACCAGAGACTAAAGAGACTACTGCCTGCTGTGGAGGTTACTTCAGGCTGCACCTCTGAATGCCAACTTCCCTCTTGATGTTGATGACCCGGAGGTCCATGTGGTTGCTGGCTCCTTTTTCCTGCAGCGGATACCGCTTCAGAGAGCACTAAGGAAATTGCCATTAGCGTGTCTACAGAGGTTTCTCAGATGACCGATCAGGATGGTAAAGGGGAACCACAGCTCATCTCTTCGGACCCCTCCCCCCTCGACGTACTTCTCTTTACATAGCCAGTGAAGAGAATCTGACATCTGTGCCAGAGGGTAGGCCTATGTCAATCCCTTCCTCTCAGCCTAAAGCAGATCCTCCTCTTAAAAGGAAACATAAGCTTAAGCATTTTTAACCTCCTCAGGACTCTACTCCAGACTGGCAGGCTTTTTTACGGGGCATTCTTGATGCCTTTATTGCATTGAGACCTTCCTCTGCTGTTTATCTTCCTCTGGTTTCTCCCACTTCAATTCCAAGGAGCTGCCCTCTGGAGTAGGAGCCTTCTGAAGAAGTTTCCTCTTCAGATGAGCCTCTTGCTTATTCCACCCAGATAGCTTCTCCTGAAGTAGAGTCAGATGGTACTGACTCCCCTGAGGAGGACATTTCTTTTGGAGAAATCATTTCTAGGATGGGAGGCTACTTTAAATGGGACTGCTCTCAAGTCTCAGAGGTACTATGATCTCTTACAGATTGACTCCCCTTCTGCTATGCACTTTGTGTTGCCTGTCTTTTTGGATGCCTTCTTGCCAGCATCCAAGGCACCTGACTCTCAAGCCCCTGCCTCGAAAAGGCCAGATAGATTTTGCAAGGTGCTGGAGAACAGTAAATTTCTTTTTAAATGTCCTCCTTGAGATCCTGCTGTTATCTCTGTGTCTGCAGATAGACCACCTAAACTTTTACCTTCTACTTACATCTGATAAACACGATAAGATGATGGAGACACTGGGTAAAAAAAAGTCTGTACTTCATCTACTCTGGCCCTCTGGGTCATTAGATATCAGACACATATGTCCAGATATGTTTTGGCCCTGCTCTGTTGGCTTCACAGCTACTGTCAGACCTTCCAGACTCTGCAGTCAAGGTTCAACTCTCCTCCCACTTGACAGCCGTTTCCCAAGTGGCTCGTCATTCAGTAAAGTGCAGCTGTGATGCAGTTGAAGTATTTGCAAGAGCAGCTGCATCTGGCTCAGTCCTTAGAAGATATCCTTGGTTAAGATTACAACCTTTGCCTGATATCATCAAGGCAAAACTTACGGATGCTCCTCTCAATAATTCTGCCCTCTTTGGAGCAAATGCTCCTGGCCCTTTCCAAATCTCCAAGAAAAAGGGAAGGAGTTACAGGACCTTAAGCATATTTTTGTGACCTCAGTGCCACAGGAGTTATCCTTCCAAGATGTATTTTGTGAGGAAACAGTCCCGTACCCCTACATCCACTCCCAAGAAAGACCCACACAAACAAAGCTGTTCCAGGACTCAGCGTGCCACTGCTTAAAAGTCTCTCCCTTCTAGACAAGCCAGGTAGCCTGTGACAACCCGCCCAGTCTTACAAATATTCCTCTAGACCAGCTTTCTCTTTTCCGTCAGGTACTTCAGGACTTGATTTTACAGGGAACCATTGAGGAAGTCCCTTCCCAGCAAAGTGGAATAGGGTTTTACTCAAGGATGTTTCTAGTTCCCAGGAAGGATGCCCATTGTAACCCATCCTAGACCTGTCTTACCTCATCCTCTTTCTCCAGGTTATGCTTTCCTTCCAAACCTTATTCCCACTTTTACTGCCTCAGGCCTTTCTGGTTTCTCTGGACATCATAGATGCTTATCGTCATATCCCCATTTATCCCCCTTTTCAGGAAATACTTTTTTTCTGCTGCTTCATCTCATTTTTAGTTCTCTGCTTTGCCCTTTGGACTCTCCATGCCCCCAAGGGTATTCACAAAGTACTTTGCTCCTGTTATTGCCTTTTGCAGACTTCAATGAATCCATGTTTATCCTTACCTGGACAACCTGGTCATTCAAGCAACTCATCCAGACATCCTTCTGGAGAATCTCCACACGACCATCAGCTTGCTTCTAAGCCTGGGGCTCATTGTCAGAGGAAATCCTCCTTCACTCCTTCTCAGCACCAGATCTTCTTGGGTGTAGGATAAGGACAGATCTTATGATGGCATTTCTGTCTGTACAGAAGGTGCAGTCTCTTTTAGCCTACTTCCAGCAACTCCTACCACTCACTTCCTTGCCAGCCAGGGAGTTTCTCAGACTTTTGTATTCATGGCATCCATTACTCCCATGCTACCCTTGGCCAAACTCCACATGAGGACATTCCAGTGGTACTGAAATCTCTCTGTCCCAGCATGCACTTCTCCTGGATTTTGTTCTTCCATTTCTTCCTTGCCTGAAGAAAGAACTGCAGTGGTGGATTCAGCAAATTTCACTGAACCCAGGTCTCCCTCTGCAGCCTCCTCTTCCTGTGCAGGAGCTGTTCACAGACTCCTCAGATCTGGGGTGAGGTGCAACCTTGGGAAACCTGAAGGTCCAGGGTCTTTGGCCCCCCTCTATAAAGAAGAAACATACCAACATCAAATAAATGACTTTGATTTTTGCTCTTCAAGCTTTCCAATCTTCTCTTTGCCCAAGCCTCCTGAAGTTGTTCACAGACAACACCTCAGTCCTTTGGTATGTGAACAAATAGGGGGGCACAAAGTCTTATCTGCTTTGCATGTTGGCTCTTCAGGCTTGGGAGATTGCTTCTCAATCAAAAGTCACCTTACAAGCAGTTTAGATACATTCCTTCACCTCAAAATGTTCTATCAGACACTCTAAGAAGGTCCATGACTCAATCCCATGAATGGATGCTCCACGGGATATATTTCTAGACATTCTCTACCGGTGGGGTACACCTTAAATAGATCTTTTTGCCTTCCCTCTGAACAGACAACTTCCAAAATTTTGTCAGAGTCCCAGATCCTCTGGTGTGGAAGGTGGATGGCCTTTCAGTATCTTGGAAGGGAATGTTTCTTTATTCACCCCCCACACACTTCTTCATAAAGTTCTGCTGAAGATTCAGCAGGACAAACCAAAAATCTTGTCGATGTCCCCAATTTGGCCAAGACAGCACTGGTTCCCTCCTCCTCTTCTGCATTTAGCAAAGGGCAGTCACTACAAGTTGCCTCACAGGCTGGACCTTCTCACACAAGACAAGAGATCACTCTTTTCCCCCACAGTTAACAATTCTGTGGGTGATAGCCGTCTGATCCTTTTCTGGCACCTTTTATTTATTTGTTTTACATTTGTTGACTGGGATAGTCCTGGGTGTGAGCCCATTTTCACCGGAGGCCCAGGGAGAAAAGCTCCAATAAAACAAGAATAACATTGACCGGTACTAGTCCTGTAAGAGGCCAGGAAACCCAATACTAGTAGGTCCTACTTTATCTTACTTGTGTGAGCTACTTAAGGATAGATTGGCTTATTCTTCTGTAAAAGTCCACTTATCTGCCGTGTGTGCATGTCTGCCTCTGTCACCTCCCTTAACCTTTAGGCTAGAGGTTAAGCTTTTTCTTAAAGGCGTCCTTCATATCAGACCTCCAAAAAACCTGTTCCTCCACCCTGGGATTTGAATTTTGTACTGAAGCAACTCACCCAAGCCCTCTTTGAGCCTGCTGTCACCGCTTCCTTAAAGCATTGTACTTGGAAGACTGTGCTGCTGGTGGCCATCACTTCTGTTAGGAGAGTCTCTGAACTCCAAGCTTTAATGGTATCTCAACCTTTCCTCATTTTCCACAAAAATAAAATGTTCTTCTTGTTTCACTGTTGCAGTCACCACATTTGGGTTATCCTGCCAGGGGTAGCCCTCAGTCGACCTGAATACCAGAGGCTTTGTATTTCTGCGTCGACTTCTGTCGCTCCAGGACTGACATTAGGTCGTCAGGGGTATGAAAACAGGCAGCCGATGCAATTAGATCAGTCTTTCTTGCCAAGGAGCCGGAAGCAGAAGCAGTTCGCACAAGTGCTGGTCGGCTGCTACCAGAGTTTTCGTTTCCGAATTGAAGTTGAAGTCTACTAAAGCTAAGTACCCCATTGGGGATCCTTTTTTCTTGCTCTAACCGATATCAGAAACAGTTAACAATTGTCTCGCCTGTGGAAAGCAAATACCAGACCGAGACTTCCATTCTTACTGCGTCACCTGTTTAGGCCCAGACCACAACGTCCCCCACTGTCACTTTTGTGCTTTGTTCAACGCCAGAACTTTACGTCGTCGAGCCCTTATTGTAGCTAGATATTTTCGCTCTCAGTCCTCCTACTGATATGGCTTTGGTAAGCCATCCGACTACCGATCTTCCGAAAAAACTTAATGATAAAGACAGAGACCGACTACACAGGTCTAAAACTGCTGACGATGCTTCCGTTAAGCTAGTCATCGGTTCTCCGGTCCTCAGGTGATTTTGCAGCCCCTGATGACCGCTTCTGTGGATTCGCAGGCCACTACCGAGACCCTTGCGGAGTCCGGTATGCTGCGAGACTCTTCTTCGACTAAGGATCCTACGGATCTCTCTACCTTGGATGGGTCCGGAGCCGCTGAGCAGGCACTGGCTTCCGTGGAACTACTTCGCACTACCGATACTCGACACAGACCAACTTCTTTCGCGTCTTCAGTTCTTTCAAAAACCGAGTTTCTAAGGCCACGGTATTGAACCACACCCAAAAGAACGATTACCTAGGCTCAGGCACCTGCTTCCTTGCCTCAGTCTCAAATTCTTAAAATGGCGGAAGACCTTATAATGCTTATTAGGGGAAGCCAGCCTACCCCTTTCTAAAGGAAAAAGAGACTTGTTCCCAGTAGTTTTATATGAACAGGAGTCCGATGCCTCTGATGCATCTGAATCTGAAGATATGCAACCCCTTTCTGCTTATGAGGATTCTGATGCAGAGGAATCCATCCATTCATCCTCTCCACCTGAGGAATTTAACTTTGGGGAAACCCTACATACTTTAAGGGAGCATTTCCAATGGGAATGTCAGGACTATCCTCAGTCTAAAAAGATACTCGGGGAATTCTTAGATCTACCACAGCACTGACCTTTGGCCATTCCTCCTGTCCTGGATGTTATGGATGATGTTTTTATGGAATCCAGTATGACTCCCGACACCCTCCCTCCTGCTCCCAGGAAAACTGACAGGTATTAGAGTCCCTGACTCGCACAAATTTCTTTTCAGAAATCCTACTGCTGACCCTGAGGTCATCTCTCAAGGACCTAAAGGAATCAAAGCAACCTCAGCTAAGAATCCCACCCCCTCAGATAGGGATTCCCGAGCATTAGACAGATTGGGTAAAAAAGTGTACACATCTTCTACTGTTGCTATTAGAGCATTAATTTGTCATTTCCACATGCTGAAATATCAGCAACATACTATAGAACTCCTCAAACAAAAATTATCTTCTTTTCCTGCTTGTGCAGAAAATAGAGTTGCAAGAGTTAATGCATTCTGCAAGTCAAGTAACTAAGCACACCTTGCAATGTGGTTTTGATGCCCTAGAAGCATTTTGCAGGGCATCAGTCACCGGTTCTGTCATTAGAAGACATGCTTGGCTTAAGGAACAGACCTTGCCAGACCATGTCAAATCCAAATTATTGGATGCACCCTTGAACAAAGACAACGTATTTGGCACTAAGGCAGAAGAAGACTTAAAAAAGATGGATGAAAAAGCTAACTCTATGCAGACAGTTAAAGGCTTCTTACAGGTCCAGCCTCTGAGGTTCAGTAGGCATTGCCCCTCCAAGCACTGGTACTTTCCTGCCCCCTCCAGGCCAGCTCAGCCCAGACGAAGCAGACTCACCCCAGACAACAGCCCCAGGGAATGCAGAGATCTAAGCAATGGAGTTCCTCCTCTTCAAAAACAGGGGGTGCAAAACCACCCCCTTATGGTTAGAACTCACAATGACTTTGCACTTCCACCCCCTCCCTCTGCCCACCTGCTCTTGCCCCTAGGAGGAAAACTCTCCTTCCACGCAGGCAACTGGGCCACCATTACCATCGACTGCTGGGTCCTCAACATAGTGTTCCAAGGATACAAATTTTATTTCCACACTCTGCCAACCCCAAAATGGTTCCCAGATATTCCCCCAAACCAGTGGGCAGAGGCCAAAAAGCAAGTCCTTTCCCTGCTGTCCATGAGAGCCATAGAGCATGTTCCTGCAGAACAGATAGGCCAAGATTTCTACTCCAGACTCTTCCTGGTACCCAGAAAAGAGGGCACATGGTGCCCCATCCTCGATTTATCCATTCTAAACACCTTTCTGGTGATACCAAAATTCAAAATGCACACCCTCCAACAGCTTCTACCTATGCTTTCCAAGGATGCTTGTTTAGCCACCCTAGACCTAAAAGAGGCCTACCTGCACATCCCAGTCAGGGAATCATGCAGGAAATACCTATGTTTCAGGGCAGGATCTATGCACTTTCAGTTATCTGCACTTCCCTTTGGCTTATCTACTGGTCCCAGAGTTTTTACAAAATGTCTGGCTCCCGCCATTGCTTTTTGCAGACAAATATTCAAATTTACCCATACTTGGACGACTGCCTGCTTCAGCACCTGACCTTTGTAAAGGACCTAATGACGTCCATGGGGTATACTGTCAACAAAAACAAATCAAAATAGTCCCCACATAAAAAATGGTATTCCTGGGAGCAAGCCTGGACACAGCATCCCAGATGGCATTCTTTACTCCAGAAAATAAGCCTACCTGACAGGCTACTACTCTCAACTAGCCACCAGAACCCAGTTATCCGCAAGGAAAATCCTGCAAGCTCTAGGGTTCATGGCTTCTTGCATTCTACTCATTCCATATGCCAGACTGCATATGAGGAAACTACAATGGTACCTAAAAAGCCTTGGGTGTCAGCACTCTCAAGACCTGGAGACTCTTATACCAATTATGCCTTGTCTAAGGAAAGATTTTCTTTGGTGGAAAGCAGCATGCAACCACAACAAGGGAACTTCCCTTCTCACAACCCCACACCGCCCAGACCCTCACCGCAGATGCATCAGACTATGCCTGGGGTGCTCACCTGGACGGCAGGTGCATTCAGGGCCAATGGAGCCCAAATCAAATACATCTGCACATCATCCTAAAAGAGATGTTAGCTGTTCAGCACGCACTGGCAGCTTTCAGACCCCTACTGTCCCCGGGGCCTCTACTGATCAAAACAGACAACACCACAGTGATGTGGTATATCAACAAGCAGAGAGGGACTCACTCTTATCCTCTCCGCAGGCTCACCATGACCCTTTGGCACATGGCTTTAGCCACGCAACTACACCTGTTAGCACAATTCATGCCAGGCTCTCTAAACTCACTGGCAGACAACTTAAGCAGAAACCTTCTAGATCCACATGAGTGGCAGCTAGACCTCAGAACCTTCACCCTTGTAACCCAGAAATGGGGCACCCCAAAAGTAGACCTCTTTGCCTCCCACTCCAGTCATCAGCTCAGAAAATTCTGCACCAGGGAACCTCACAGCAAGGCCTGGAAAAAGTAGATGCTCTATCCTTCCAGTGGGTAAACCTCAGTCTGTGCATTTCCCTCTCTACCACTCATTTCAACGGTACTTCTCAAAATAAGGGAGGAAAAACCGAGGGCAGTCCTGATTGCCCCAGACTAGCCTCGCCAGCACTGGTACCCACTGCTGTGCAGCCTGTCACCCCTGCCACCATGGCACCTACCTCAGATCCCAACACTCCTGACCGAGAGGAATGGAATTTCATACATCCCCAATTGCAGACCCTCAACCTGGCAGCCTGGCTTATTCCCTGACCTCTCCTCAAGCTGCCGGTCTAAGCAAACAAGTTCTAGATGTTATATGTGAGGCCAGACGCCCCAACACTAGAAAATCCTATGCTGACAAGTGGAAAAAGTTTTGCACCTGGATCCAGACTAAGGGAGCAGGAACGGCATAACCCTCCCTACCTTTCATTTTGGATTACCTGGCAGACCTACTACACACGGGTCTGTCCTTCTCTTCTATTAAAATTCATGCCTCAGCCATCTCTGCTCATTTCAGCACAGAGCCACCGCTATTCTCACACCCTCTCATCAAACAGTTCCTAAGAGGGGCTAACAACTTAAAGCCACCCAAAAGAGCTCCTACCCCAGCCTGGGACCTTAACTTTGTGTTGGAAAAGCTTACCCTGCCCCCCTTTGAACCTGCAGCTACAGCAGAGTTAAAATTTCTCTCTTGGAAGACAGCCTTGCTTCTGGTCATCACTTCAACTAGAAGAGTATCAGAGCTACAAGCACTTATGGCTGTGGAGCCCTTCATCATTTTCCATACTGACAGGGTCTCCCTCAGGACTAACCCATCTTTCATGCCTAAAGTGGTGTCCAGTGTGGCTCTCAACCAATCCATTCATTTGCCCACCTTTTTCCCTAATCCACAAAACAAGGGGGAAAGGATACTGCAATCTCTGAATGTGCACAGACAGCACAGATTCTACCTGGATAGGACTAAATCTTTTAGAAAAACTGATCAATTGCTAGTCAGCTTTGCTGCAGGAGCAGAGGGCAAGGCCATATCCAAACAGTCAATCTCCAAATGGATAGCACTCTGCATCCATTTCTGCTACAAAAAACACAGGAAACCACCCCCAAAGGGGGTCAGGACACATTCCACAAGAGCAACCTCCACCTCTGCAGCTTTTCTCAGAGGGATCCCCACCAGGGACGTCTAGAGGCTGCAACATGGACATCTGTTCATATCTTCACCATGCATTACCACCTGCCTATCTTCTCCAAATCCAGGCAGGCTTTGCCACCACAGTCTTGCTGGCCATCCTAGCCAGCCCCCAGTCTTGCAGGCCATCCTAGCCAGCCCCCAGTCTTCTTGACTGCCTCCACCCTTTTCTTCAGCTTTGGGGATCAACCCAAATGTGATGACTGCAACAGTGAAACACGATGAACATATTACAGTTGTGTACACTGACCATAAATGTAGTTGTTCGAGTGTCTTCACTGTTGCAGTTATATTTTCCCTCCCTCCCTCCACCCCCTTTGCCTCTCTCTCTCTTTCTCCTTACAAGGAAATTTTGGTATTTACTTTATACTGGTGGTGTTCCTCCACCATAACCTAGCTCCCTATTGGGGCTTCCTGACAGGGCAAGAAAAACTGATGTAATGGCATCGGCTGCCTGTTTTTATACCATTGACAACCTGATGACAGTCCTGGAGCGACAACAACCGACGCAGAAATACTAAGCCTCTGGTATTCGGGCTGACTGAGGGCTACCCGTGGCAGGATAACCCAAATGTGATGACTGCAACAGTGAATACACTTGAACATCTACAGTTATGGTAAGTGTACACAACTGTACTGTCTCTCTGCGTACTAACCCCTCTTTCATGCACACGGTGGTCAATGGTTTGTCCCTTAACCAATCTGTTAATTTACCTACCTTCTTTCCCTTACCTCAAAATTCCAGTGAAAGTGTGTTACATACTTTGGATGTGCATAGACAACTCCGATTCTACCTGGATAAAACAAAGTCCTTTAGAAAATCAAAGCAGCTTTTTGTTTCCTTTCACCCTGGAGAGCTGGGAAAGCATGTGTTAAAACAAGACTTATCTCTTCATGGATTTCAAATGCCATTTCTTAGTGCTATGTTTTTTCCATGGTAAAAATCTTTCCTCCTCAGTGAAATCTTATTCCAGTAGGGCTGTTGCTTCATCTGGGGATTTTTTTCAAGGGGTTGGACACTGCTTCCATCTTGGAGGCAGCTCTATGGTCTTCTGGCCACACCTTTACCAAACTTTACAAGCTGGATGGCATCTCCAGATCCAGAGCATGGTTTGCCACTACAATCCTGCATGGTTTTGTGGAGAGTTCCTCTATTGCATCCTCCCTTTCCCCTTCATGAGTTTTGGTACTCTCCCTTATGTTATGAATACTGCAACATGGGAATAGAAGGACATAGAATAGTTGCGTAAACTCTTACCATAACCATGGATGTCCTTTTCCATGTTGCAGCATTCCATCTCACCCTCCTTCACCCCCTTGGTCTTTGTATTTCTCTGGATGATAGTGGTGTCACATGTCTTATACATCCTGCTGCCTTGGTGCGACATCCTACCTACCTTACAGTAGTAAAAGTCTTTTGTATACTTGCCAGACATTCAGGTCACCTAGGCGGAGAATCCCTAATGGTATGAATACAGCAACATGGAAGAGAAGGGCATCTATGTTTATGCTAAGATTTTATACAACTATTCTTTCTGAGTATCTGCATCATGCGTGAGGAGCATTCATGTGATGTAAAGTGCCTATAAGAGCTGAAGGCTGTGGTATACTGGCCGGACATTGGGCTATCATTGGCAAGAGATTCCCATAAGTGAAGAATACTGCAACAGTGAATAGAAGGACATTTACTGTTATGGTAAGGTTTTACACAACTGTACTTTCTTAAGCCATTCAGACTTGGAAAAAAAAACAGACAAGCACTTTTCTTTTTAACATCTATCCTTCATTCTGAAGACCAGATATTTTAAGTTCTGCCATCACAGGAGCAGATTACTCAAGCCCTGAACAGTCACACACACACACACACATATATATATATATATATATATATATATATATATATATATATATATATATATATATATATACATATATATACACACACACACATCTATATACACACACACACACACACACACACACACTGTATTACCCATATAATCACTGATATTTTAAATTACTAATCTCATGGTATCTCTTACCAAGGAAGAACTCTGCTTCTAGCCAGACTAGTTGACCACTTCCAAAACAAACCCCCACATAACCTGTACTGTTAGACAAATTTAGTACATATGTATGCTTGTCCCTTCCCTGTTAGATGTGTACACGCACACACACAATATATATTTTTTCCATGGAGACTTCTGCAGTAGATCCAGTCAGTGGATTCTTCTGTTTTCTAGCCATTGTAAAACATCTCATCACCTTCATCTGTGGGATTTATACCTGGGCATTGTAGCATGTCTTGTGCTGAAGTTAAGGGTTGTGTTCAGTGCCCATTTCTCCAGTTTTTGCCACCTACTTACATTTCCTCTGTCTCCTCCTACCAGTCACAGAAGGAATGCAAAGGATTTGATTTTGAAAGAAGTATAAGGCTAAACTGCCATAACCTTCAAAATGTTTATACTGCCCTTGAATCAAGAGAAGCGTCATCATATTTGGGTCAACTGTCTTGAGCTGTCACTCTGTGCATGCATTGCTATAGGTTTCAGAACTACAGCAGAGAAATTTGCCTCAAATGGAGTTAATGGCTCAAGGCCTTGTTAGATATTGTGAAGCCATGGGGGTCAAGAGCTAGAGTTAGAGGTATTACTTTAAGGAATACAGGAGATCATCATTAAGATACCAAGCTTGAGGCAGAAGAGCATAAACTAAAAAGTTATGAGGCCAAAACTTAATCGGAGTACCTATATCCAGCTCCTCTTCAGAGTCTGCCAGTTTGTCTGTTTCCTCATCTTCCAGTGAAAGGTTGGCCTCAAGATGTCCTTGTGGCACTGTGAAGGTCATTCAGAAGTTTTGTGAGAGTCCAATCCTTGGCTGTTGCTCTTGGGAACACCTTCCACGGTATAACTGTAGCTGGCACAGTCTGTAAAGATTTAGTACATGTAGTGCACCCTGTGGTTAAAGATTCAAAACCGTATAAATATGCTGATGTAACGGAGTCTGATCCTCATTGTAAGGAGTTTCTCCCTCTGGATAATTTCCACCTTAGTTGCAGTCTGATGGTTATAGGGTAAGGGAGAAATTTGTTGCCAGTAAAAGGTCTTGGCATGCATTCCTTTTGACACTTGGTCCATCCATTCGCTAGCAGGAAGTTTGGAGACCCAGTTCCTTGTCTTTCGGGCACTGACATGAGGATATATTTGAGTACACTGTCAGAGAGAGGTCATCATGCAGTCAGGTGAGTGAGATTATCCAGTGCCAGAGCTATAGGTGTGTTGGTGGTGGTGCTGCAGTAGCATTGTCGCCTCACTGTAAGACGCTGTGCGGATCGATTCTCAGCTAGAGCGTCTTCTGCATAGAGACATGCGTGAATGGGCATACCTTTGTTGAAGGTTGTGTGTCAGGGCTGGCAACTCGGTACGTAAAAATCAACTGCCAATCATTAGCGGACCGGAGTTCCGCTGTGGTGACCCCTAACCGTGAAAAGCCGAAAAGACACAAACAAATATGCCTTTCTTGCTGTATCTACTCCTTTAGGCCTTCTTTGTATCATCACCTCAGCAGAGTGTTATTCGTGAATTGTCTGTGCTCCTTTCACAAATGCAGGAAAGTAGTCACTCACTGGATAATCCAGAAATAGTTTTTCATGGTGCCTTTCCAAATCTCAGATTTGAACCTAAACTGATGGAGCAGAAACGCTCTTTTCTAATGGACAAGAGTAAAGCTGAATTGCCATCCAATGTTAATGTACTTTCTGTGGATCCCTTCTTTGGTGAGACTTCAAAGCAAATGATCTAGTCAATGATGTGGCAAGAATGCTAGTGTCCCAAGAAGGCATTTAATGCCTTTTAGACCAGAGAGAGAGAGAGAGAGACATGGCACTCCTCCTGCTAACCCTTTGTTAATTATTCTGAGATATGCTGCTTTGAAGTACTTGCATTCTATCTCAGTCATCCACAAGAAAGTTCACTGTATATTCGGGGCAAACTGAGACTTTGTTGCTGTATCCTTTAATGATGGCTCTGCCATTTCCTTGTCCTTCCATAAATCAGGCAGGCTGCAGCTTCTGGCTTCTCTTCCCCTTGCAGAGAAATCTCGTAGCCTAACTCAGCTGCTTTGTCTTCTCATTCACTGGTTGGTATGGTCTGGTACCACGGCACTGCTGTTTAAGGCATTGCAGAAAATTCTCCTCCGCCAAAATTCAGTGTTTCAAAAGGTACCCGAATGTCTTATTGTGACCACCTCTAAAATTATCACATGGATCAATGTAATTTTGATGTCCCTGATCCTGCTGTCTACGCTGCTACTACAGATTTGTGCTTGATAAAACTATGCAGAGTGTTGAAATGGCCCTGGAAATGTGTAAGTAGTGATTCCAGTAATGTTGTAAAAGGCTGTAAATTGTCAGACTACTGTTCTCCCCACCCATGTACTCGTAAGTCTCCTCAAAAAAAAGTGCAGCCTTTTAATCTGTGGAACATTTCTGATGAGTATTAATGTGTCATGCAGGGAAATCGATCTTGTCACAGATGATGGATTATTTGAAGAACATGCAATTTTGACTGAGCATATATTGCCTCTTTATAATTTGCAGTATTGTGCTGTTTGATCAGAAGTTTGACAGACTCTGAGTTAAATAGTTCTAGGAAAATTACAGATGGCTGCACCTCCTCTTTGAAGGTGGTGAGGGGCTTAACCCCTCCCAAAAATAGTGCATTTTGGGTTTCCCTGAGGCGCTATTGGTCGTTTGGTTTAAACGTGGTGGCCTTCGTTCAAGTCGGGTAAGGTGAATTATGTCTGTCAAAAGAGGAATAAAAAGGTATCAAAGATGTTTCCCTCTTCTCCAAAACAATGACTGAAGATTAAACATGCATTGCAGTATCACCACAGAGAGAGAGTAGAGTGTGTGTTCAACAGATGAAATCAAAATAAAACAAGCACAATTTAATAAAGAACAAATAAAATCCTTCAAACAAACAGGATGTAAATTCTCACAAACAGGATGAGTGCTTTCGGCTATGCCTTCATCAGATCCTGTTCACACTAAAACACCCCCTTTGTTTATATCGTTGCTAATCCAATCAAGTCAAGTCATCTCCTGAGCTTCCTGCTTTTCAATATAGGTTTTAAAGGTACCACTCCATTAAGACCAGGGCTCCTGTCTGCCTGTAAATCAGCGATCCAGTGAGATGATGCCTCTTTTGGTGACTTGTTGGAGCTACTTTGTCAACGCAGAGGCTGGACCATTGAAGGCCCCCTCTCCAGAGGAGTCTGTATTTTTGGAGGCCTTCGACATAGGCCTTGGGTGGTTCCCCTCCAGACACCCTTATTGACGTAGTGTGCCGGAGTGCGTGAAAGGAACCTACCACAATGGAGCCTATTCTCTAGAATCCAATAAGATTCTCACTCCCTACAGGACCAGCCATATTGGGGTAAAGGTCTGACCATTAATGCTATTGTGGTGGCAGCTGCCATCAAGGAGGAGATTTCTGAAGAAGGCTTCTTGGTCCACCCCCTGGAATAGGAATTGGTCTTTGGATCATTTAGGGAAGTGCTCCTATGCCTCAACACTTTTGCCCTGAGAGCTCTTAATTATCTGTCACAGTTGATAAGACTTCATCGTGACCTGGTGTCTGAAGTGTTATGAAATCTCAAGATGCACCAGTCTCCAGAGGCTCAGAAGATGCTGGAGACTCATTGCCCACCTTGCTTTCCATCACTAATGTTTCCATGAGGCTTATTTCAAATGTGGTTGATGGAGCATCTCAAGCGCATGGCTGTGGTATTGCCATGCAGTGCCACACTTGAATGCATTTATGTAACATTGCAGATTGCTTCAAGGCATCCTTTGTCAATGCCTGTTTTGATGGCTCTTCCTTGTTTGGGCCAAAGGTTAAGCGTACTCTAACAAGGAGTGAGCAAGAAGTGAAGCAATTTGCCACCCCTCAATGGACCTTTTAAAGTAATCAGAAAGGGGTGTGGTAAAGCATCTCTTCTTCAGAAAATCACAGCAGTCTTCTGAAGATGCTCCTTCAGAGGGCTCCTCCCAAGTATGGGGGCAGTGGTGATCCACCATATCAGGGTTTCCACATAACTTTCTCCAGTGGGCCCTTTCAGTGAACCTGAAGTGTTGCCCAACTTTCCTACTCTGGAGGCAGTCAGAAGTCATTTGGCTCTTTACTCAAAAGCTTGGGAAGTAATCACCTCAGACGCATGGGTGTTGAGTCATATCCAGAGGTTATTACCTTCCCTTTTCAGAGGCTTCAAACTTTCGTCAAAAGCATCTTCTAGACATTACACATCATTAGAAACTGTATGCAGCTGTAGAGGTTGCTGCTTGCAAATTGAGTTATCCAGGTGGTCCCACCAGACCAACAAGGATCCAGGGACTATTCCAGGTTCTTTTCAGTACCAAAAAACAACAGGGATATCAGGCCAGTTTTGGATTTAAGCAGTCAATCAGTTCAGGAAAAAGACAAGGTTCAGAATAGTCACGGTGCAGTCCATCTCAACTCGTAAGAGGATAGGCAATTGGATATGTTTGATCGACCTCAAGGGTGCCTGCCATCATGTCAAAATAGAAAGGTGCTCCAGGAGGTTTGTGCACTTTCTGCGTGTGTCAGTGATTACCAGTTCAGCGCCCTGTTGTTTGGTCTCGCCACAGCCCCCCAGGTGTTCATCAGGTGCATGGCAGTGGTCACAGCCTAGTTCCAGCTGCATGGTTTCCAGGTCTTTCCATAGTTAAACAATTGGCTACTCACCTCCCCTACAAGAGCATCATTGAGTACAACCAGGGATGCCTTACTCCAGTTGTGCAACTATTTAGGCATTAGTCAGTTATCCCAAGTCAAGCCTTCAGCCTGTTCAGGTTTTAGAATATACAGGATGTCCCCTGGGTACAGTCAATCAAATTACCAGGCTTTCAAATTCCTGAGTTTTCAGCCTTCATGCTCTGGAGTGGTCGGTGCTTGTAACTCTCACACAGGTCTTATGGCAGCATCCATAGGGTTGGTTCTTTTTGCCAGATAGGAAGGCTGTATAATGGAGTCTGACCATCCACTAGTCTTTCTTTACTCATCCAGTGGACTTCCCAATATGTCTGACAAAGGTGTGTCATGACCAGATTCGTTGGAGGTTGCAGTCTTCTTTAGTAACCAACGGGAGACCATTTGTTCTTCCTCCCGCTTGGGCCATTCTCACCATGGACACCTCCCTCCTGGGGTGGGGGCATTTCGAAGGGATGATGGTTCAAGGGTCTTGGTCATTTGCAGAGGTCCACATTCACATTTGTGTTCTGGAGATGAGAGCATTCCCCCTTGCATTGCAGGCTTTTCAGGATGCCCTTTCCAGATGTGTGATTGCGATGCAGACAGAAAATATGTCTGTCTGCAGGAATGAACACATTCATATCTTTATTATTGGGCGGCCATTAGGATTTGGCAATGGGCCAAAGTGGTTTCTGCTAGTAACGCAGTTGATATTTTTCTGTGTTGGGGCACTCTGTGTTGCAATCTGTTCACCTCCCCATCCAACACCAAGTGCAGCAACAGCTATTATGCCCTAGTTCCTCCTCTGGGGCAGTCACCCAGGGATGATGTGATATGTGGTGTTTGCTTGACCTGCAGGGCTTTTTTACGCATATCCCCCAGTCCCTTTGATGGTAAAGTTTCTTCAGAATATAGCTGACTGCAGAGCTGCTGTGATCCTCATAGCCCCCTTTAGACGTTGTCAGCTGTGGTTTCCCTTCCTTTGGCTTCTTTTGAAGTACCCTGTTTGAGTACTGGCTTCCATTCCAGATCTTATTCTTTTCCAGCAGGTCTGAATCCCCCCCAGCTTTCAGTCCCTCAAGTTAACCACATGGTTCTCCCAGTTCCCTTGATGGACAGAAATCTCAAGCTTTCAAAGGCTGCTGTTCACATATTGTCTTTGTCTCAAAAGCAGTCTACTAGGAAAGAGTATTCCTGTAAATGGAGAAGGTTTGTTATGTGGGCAGAATCTTGGGGACTTGACCCTTTCTCCATCCCTTTTGAATCTGATTTTCTCACGGAGTAGTTTGTCCGGTTCCAGTTTTTCTGTGATTGAAGTGCAGTTTGTGGCGCTCAAACTTTCATGTTGGCAGGGATTATGTTCCTCTGGCTTCCCTCATGACTTCCAAGGCATTCTTCGAGGGTACTTTTTGCTATGTCAGCCCAGTTCAGGATCTGGTTCTTCCCTGGGATTTGCCTTTTGCCTTGCAAGTCCTTGCTGGTCCTCGGTTTGAACCTTCTGACTTTAAGCTCTTGTCTCACAGAACTTTGTTTTTGGTGATGGTTACTTCTGCCAGGAGGGTTTTGGAGTTGCAAGATCTTAATTCTTTTCCTTCTTATTTGGTGTACCGTACAGACGGGGGTTTCTCTTAAAGCGAACCCTTCCTTTCTGCCAAGGCTAGCTTCCGAGAATAACCTTGACAGTTTGTTCATCTTGCTGTGTTTTTTCCTAACTTCTCCAATAAAGGTGAATACCTTTTGCATTGTTTACATGTACATAGGTAACTGAGATTTTATTTGGACCTTAGCAAAGATTTAAAAAAATCCAGTCCATTATTTCTTTCCTTTACAAAATCCAGGTTGGGCTTACCTGTCTCTAAAATGACTTTATCCAAGTGTCTGATTGTATTTTATTTGCTTATTCTTTGAAATGCAAGACTCTTCCACACAAGCTTAAGGGTCATTTGAGATGGGTGATGGTTACTTCTACAGCCTTCCTTTCTAGAGTATCAAGTGGATGTTGTTTGTGCAGCTGCTACTTGACTGGATCACCACGCTTTTATCTAGATCCAGGGCTTCCTTTGGCTCCACTGTGTTGAGAAATATCATTCCTTTGTTTCTACCAAGGAATGTTTTGTGACTGGAGACTGTGTTCCACAAGTTGAAGCCAGATGGAGAAGACATCAGATACAAAAGTTATGTACTTACAGTAACAGTAGATCTGTGTTATCTTTTCTGGTTCAACCTTCCCCCGTCCTGACCCCCACCTTTGGTGGACATGGCAAGCTTCCCCTTCTGTGATGACCGGACAGTGGCGATAGTCTGTTCCTTATCTTTAGAGTCGTACGTCCTCCAACTCCTCCTTGGTTGGGGAACTGTTTTTAGTATATATGTATATATATATATATATATATATATATATATATATATTTTTTTTTTTTTTTTTTTTTGAAAGTTATCGTCATAGGGCAAACGTGATCTGAGAACTGCTGTGAGGAGTGGGGAGTTTTGGGTAAGGGATGGGGATCCAAGTGAGTTCACAGAATATAGAGATAAAAAACGTATGATAAATAAGTAGGCAGAGAGGTGACCACGGAACCATTCAAACGCCAGATTATTCTTGTCTTCAGTCGATAATACCAGTTAAATAATCCAGTTAGAAGGAGATAATACTGAGCATGGTAACAACAGGTAGCATGCTCCAATAAAATATTCTGTTTTATTTTAAATGTTGTTACCATGCTCAATATGATCTCCTTCTAACTGGATTATTTAACTGGTATTATCGACTGAAGACAAGAATAATCTGGCGTTTGAATGGTTCCATAGTCACCTCTCTGCCTACTTATTTAGCATATGTTTTTTATCTCTATTCTTAAGCCGAGAGGTGTTAACTCTGCTGGGAGCTGTTATTTGTCTTCTAGCCTCACAGAATATACAATTGACCAGTGTTGGATCCGAGTCGGATCCAGAGACCTGTAAGTAGAGCCAGGAGACAGACATCATGGATCTATCATCATGGTGTGTACATAACTTTCATTTAACTGCTTTGAAAGGCCTTTGCAAGCCTAGACAATTACCTGAGATCAGAATCAAACCCTGCACCTTGCATCTATGATGTAAAAACCTTAACTATTATGCCAAACCCACCCCCAGTATAATAGTCATATTTGCCAACCAGATAGGGGCACAGTCTGTTTTCAGGAACAACATATGATTGAGTGACTTTCTTAAGGTCACACAGGAGGTAAATGAGGACTGAGGCAGTCAAACCCTGTTCTACAGTAACTAAAGCTACAACTTTAACCACTGCACCAACTGCCAGCCATGGCACCTGTCAAAACTAATAGAAGTTCCCCAGTGCCCTGGCCAAATTTCCCAAGAAGAATAAATAACACATTTGGTCTCCTGAAAAGAGGCCACTAGCCTAGTGAAACTAACCCAGTCAACAAAGGATAGATAAAGTCCCAGCACAGAGATCAGTAGGTGTCCAGCTCACTGCCAGTTACTTAAGCATAGTCAAAATGCTAGAAAAGGGCAAACAGCAGGCCCAACTTCTTGGAGTTAAGACCATTGTCATGGTGGCCCTTCACATCCAATGTGTCATAACCTCACCCTCAGCTAGCAAAGGTTTGAGCTCATGCACATTCTGTGCTTTTGCATATAGAAGGAATTCAGGGACTTGCACCCCAACAGCCTGTTTGGGAGAAGGAGTGTATCCCAGACAGTGATCACTGGCCATCCCCTAGACTATTATCTAGAGCACTCCCACAGTGAGCATGGTGCAAGGAAGTGGCCCATTCACACTCCTTTCTGATCAGGTTGAGTGTCATCCTTACTGCGTTTCCTTGTAACCCATTGCTATCTAATGACTTCGCTTGGAAGGGGCAGTAGGCCCAGACATTTACCTGTGCATATTGGACTGACTAAGGCTGTCCTTCCTTAGAGGGATTCAGGCAATTCATACTGGATTTTCCCCTTTTAAGCAAACAGGACTAGACAAAGAGGGAATGGGTCCTTGTCATTGTGGAAACAACCTCTGTAATTCCCTTCAGCCCCAATACCTTTTCTTCCAGACTTATGCAACTCTTCATAAAGCCATTTTGTAAACTGAAAAAGATCCTTAAGCATCACACAGTCTTGCTAATAGTACCGATGTGGAGTGGCAGTCCTGACTTTGGTGTAAGGTTGTTCTTGGCACAGAAGTTTCTCAAGTTTGACGTTGTTTGGAGAGCCATAAGTAAGGACTGGTAGGTTTTGAACATCATGACAGTTGGCCACATCTTAAGTCTGTCAAGTCTAGGCCAAGAAAGGGCCCCACTTGGAGACCAAATCATCTCCATGAATCTCTTGGAATTGGTAAAGAATTTCCTCTTAAAAAGTATTGCCTGTACCTTTGGTGCAATGCCAAGGGTTCTACTCCCACTTTTTTTCTGATTTCAAGGGGGGATGGAAAGCTTCATTCCCATACTGAAGCTAAGTGACTTCATTGAACACATCTGCTATGTACAGTTCCAAATGCTGACATTCCTGATGTCATGCCCCTTTTGTTGCAGGGTAACTGGATTGCATCACTAGAGATAATGGGTGCCTTCTGGCACAACATTATGCATTTTCTGTAGTCTTCACAGGAGATTTCTTTGGTCCTGTCCAGGTTGGCACCACCTTTAGTACAAAGTGTTGCCATTTGTATTGCTGTTTGTGCCCACAGTGTTCACTGTAATGCTGGCTGGAGCTCTGCACTAAAACATTGTTTCCCCCACTTAGATTGGCTGCTGAAGTGATTCCTTGGAAGCTTCTCTGTGGTGGGTGATACCGTGATTGCAGTTCTTGTGGTGGTGATAAACTGGCAGAAGTCCTTCCTAATCCCATTTCAGATGTTTGCCTTCATTGTCATGGAATTAAATACTTTGCATTGGTGGTTGTTCCTGCCCACAGGGTCGGCTCAGGTGAATCTGAATTTTGCTGCCTAGGTGAATGCACAGTGAAAGATCCAGTGTTAGACTCCTGTATGTTCTTAGCTTGACAACCACTACAATTTTCATAGTGCACTTTGCTAACCTGAAGCTAAGGGTGTTACCCTGGACTATGAGGTCAAAATGGTAATGATGGTGGTTGGGATATTTTGCAGGCACCCATATGTTTATGGGCATCAGATTTGATTTTAATTCTGTAATATCCTGCTATTTCACTGTTGCAGTATTCATAACATTAGGGATCCCCTGCCAAGGGGGGCCTGACCTTCGGCCGGTATACCAAAGCCTTTAGGTTGCTGTAGGTATGCCGTACGTCACACGTATGTTCCTTGTGTAGCATAGGGCATAAAGGTGATGTCTGGATGTACCATCCCCAGAACTTCTTTACCAGCAGGCCAAACGCCATTGCTTAATCGTCAGCCTGAACACCCGCTCCGTTGCTCATTCACCAAGACATTGCAGATAAGTGCCCTGTTGGGGTTCTTTTTTCTGTATCCTTTTTTATTGTTGGTTGTGGGATTTCATGTTATCCAATATGGGTAAATGCCAGTGTAGGAATCAGATTCCCCATAAAGACCACCACGGCCAGCGTCTTTTTTGCCTAGGCACCACTTGTGACCATACTTCCTGTTCCATCTGTCAGGCCTTTGTACCTAAAACCCTTCATAGTAGACTATCTTCTTTGGTGCTCTACCTTGAAAATCAGTCTCTTACCCTTCTTGCAAAAGACACAATGGAGGGTACTTCCTGCACCGAAGGGCAGACGTCTGTGAAGAAAGTGGCCAAGAAACCTTGGCCGGAATATTCTGCTGTTCAGCCTCGCCAGATATCTCTCCCAAGGTGATGGAATGCCGGGATGTTCACCCGGCTTTATTGCTGGATTCCTCTGCAGCGACCAGGTTGGAGGCCAGTGGGGATCACAGTGGGGAGCACATCCGAGGAGGCATTGCAGGCATCTGTTTCAGACGATCAGGGGGAACCATGGCTGATTATCCCCAAGGGGCCCTAGGGGTGGTGTTGTAGGCTTCTTTCACCCTAGATGCTACCCTTTGATAAAGATAGCTGGACCATGGAAAGGCTAAGCAAGAAGGTTTATACCTCTGCTACTTTGACTTTTAGGGCTGTTAGTTATCAAACCCATATGTACAATATTTGTTGGCTGTCCTCTCCTAGGCTTGTCAGGTTCTTTCTGACCTTCCAGACTCTGAGGATAAAACTTTTGCTGTTTCCCCGTTAGGGACTTCCTCACAGGTGGCTCGCCATTCCATCAAGTGTGGCTATGATGCAGCAGATACTTCCTCTAGGGCTGGTGCTTTTGGGTCAGTGGTGAGGAGGTATTCTTAGCTTCAGCCTTTGCCAGATGATATTAAGGCTAAGGTGTTGGATGCCCCTCTTGATGACAATCACTTGTTTGGTGAAGCTGCTGCTGTGTTCAAGTCCCTTCAAGATAAGGGAAAGGCCTTTCAGGAACTTAAATGTGTTTGTCTCTTGTCTGCCTAAATTTCAAAGAAACTACCCCAATAAGCCAGCCTTTGTTTGTAGGCAATCTTGCCCTCCTCCTAAGGGTAAAAAGGGTGACACGTGGGTTTCTGCTGCTAAGGCTGCTCAGACTTTAGTACCTCACGCGTTTCCTTTTCCAGACAAACCAGGTGCTTTCTGAGTATCCTATTCTTACCAACCACTTTCCTCTTTCTCTTTGCCTCTCTCTCCCCCCGTGTTTGGCTACAGATTACTCAGGATTTTTGGGTCTTATCCATTCTTCGCCAGGGGTATTAAATTGTTTAGAAATTCCATTCCCCTTTTATGGGTGTTCATCAGCCCCCTCAGGAGCAGCTCTTTCTTTCCAGAGCTGCTTTGGGACCTTTTGACACAGGATACAATTCAAGAGGTGCCTGTATCCCAAAGTGGAAGGGGGTGTTACTCCAAGATGTTTGCAAGTACCCAGAAAAGAGGTATTTAGAGACCAATTCTAGACCTCTCCTGTTTAAAGACTTTTTTGAAGATGCCGCCCTTTTGAATATTATGCCTTCAAACTTTGTTTCTTCTTTGGTGTATATGGTGTCTCTGGATCTCAAGGATGCTCATCTCCATATCCTGATCCATCCCCCTTTCAGGAAGGTTTTACATTTACTGATAAAGCGTGTAACCAAGGTCCAAATGCACACCAAGAAACCTTGGTTACACGCTTTTTCAGGAAGGTTTTACATTTACTGATAAAGCGTGTAACCAAGGTCCAAATGCACACCAAGAAACACCAGACATTGGTACTGATGGCCAATGACTTCATTGACCATCAGTACCACTGTCTGGTGTTTCAAGGTTTTACATTTCTCTGTTGCTTCCTGGCATTTTCAGTTCTCTGCTTTGCTCTTTCACCTTTCTACTGCCCCAGCGGCATTCTCCGAATGCCTCGCTCCTGTGATTGCTTTTTGCAGGATTCAGGGGATCCAAGTATTTCCTTACTTGGACGACTTCCTGTTTCAGGCATCTTCTGCAGAGATCCTGTTACAAAGTCTTCATTTTGCCATTTCTCTTCTGCAAAGCCTGGGGTTCACAATAAACTTCAAAATGTCTTTTTTGACTCCTCCTGAAAAACATTTTTTTCTGGATGCAGGATCCATATGGTGTCTGTGCTGGCATCCTTGCCTCCTTCCAAGGCCTTGAGAGTCATTGCTTTCTTTCAGACTCTTCTTCCTATGGCATCTGTTACAGCAAGGGAGTTTCTTATAGTTCTGGGATTCATGGCATCCACCATCCCGATACTCCCTCTGGCCAAACTCCACATGAGAAAGTTTCAGTGGTTTCTGAGGTCAGTTTGGCTTCAACGTGTGTAGTTCCTCTTCTGCTTTGTCTCAAGAAGGAACTTCATTGGTGGATCCAGCGATTGTCTCTGAATCCAGGGCTCCCTTTTCATCCCTCCTCTTCTCTCACAGGAGCTGTTCACAGATGCTTCAGACGTAGGATTAGGAGCATCTTTTTGCTCCCTAAAGGTACAGGGGTGTGGTCAACTCTTCAACAGAAAGAGCATATCAGTGTCAAAGAGATGTGAGCTCTTCTGCTGGTGCTTCAGGCTTTTCATCCTTTTCTCCCCAGGACCTCTCAAGGTATTTACAGACCATACCACAGTGATGTAGTATGTAAACAAACGGGGGGGGGGGGTCTTTTCTTCTCTGCCAGTTGGCACTGCTACTATGGGATCTTGCAGTCCAATATCAAGTGACTCTTCAGGCAGTTTACATTCCATCAGGTCAAAGCATTGTGGCAGACGCAGTGTTTAGGTCCTTATCTCAATCCCATGAATGGATGCTTCACAAGGATATGTTTCTGGCACTGCCCACCAGTGGGGTACTCCTGAAATAGATCTCTTTCCCTCCCCTCTGAACAAACAACTTCCTCTATTTTGTGCCAGAGTCCCAGGTCCTCTGGTTTGGAAGATGGATGTCCTCTCTCTTTCTTGGAAGGGGGTGTTTCTTTATGCTTTCCCTCCTCTTCCCCTCATTCCAAAAGTGCAGTTCAAAATTCAAAAGGATACTCCCAAAATCTTGGTGAAACCCTTTTGGCCGAGACAAGCATTGTTTCCCTCCTCTTCTGCATTTAGCCAAAGGCAATCATCACAAGTTACCTCACAGGACAAGGGTTCTCTCATCCATCCCCACCTGCCCACTCTTTAACTGACATTGTTTGTGATAAGATTTTGATTCCACATATACCTTTTTTTCTGAGGATGCGCTTAGGGTCATGCAGGTGGCCAGGAAACCCAATACTAGGAAATTCTACTTGTCCACATGGAAGAGTTTGTCTGTTTGGTGTCTTTCTCATAACCTAGATCCACTTTCTGTGGATATTCCTCCCTTATCTGTGTGAATTGCTCAATGCTGGGTTGGCTTATTCTTCTGTTGTTAAGGCCCACTTGTCAGCTTGTCTGCCTTTAACTCCTAGATTTGAGGCTAAACAATTCCTAAAAGGCATCCTTCATATTATGTCTCCCAGGAAGCCTGTTTCTCCTCCCTGGGATCTTAATTTTGTTTTTGGAAAAATTGACTCAGGTTCCTCTTTGAGCCTGCAACTTCAGGTTCCTTGCAACATTGCTGTTGGAAGACTGTACATTTGTTAGCCCTTACTTCTACCAGACAGGTGTCTGAGCTTCAAGCCCTTATGGGTTTGTCCTCCTTTTTTGGTGTTTCATAAGGACAGGGTGTCCTTGCGTACTAATCCTTCGTTTATGCCCAGGGTGGTGAATGAGTTGTCTCCTCATTTGCCCACTTTTTTCCCATCTCCGCAATCTGCCAGTGAAAAGATTCTGCACACGTTGGATGTGCATAGACAACTCAGATTTTGTTTGGATAAGACCTATACTACTAGGAAATCTGATCAGCTCTGTTTCCTTTCATCCTCGGTCCTCAGGAGTAGCTGTATCCAAGCAAACTATTTCTTCTTGGATTTCAAAAGCTATTTCTTTTTCTTATTCCTTTCATGGTAAGAGCCTTCCTTATTCTAAGGCTCATTCTACTAGGGCTCTGTCTTTTTCTGGTATTTTTTTTCAAGGGTTTGGATACTAACTCTATTCTTGAGGCATCTACCTTATCTTATATGCATATATTTACCAAGTACTACAGGTTGGGTGGAATCTCTAGACCTAGAGCTGGTTTTGCTAGGGCAATCCTTCATGGCTTCCTAGAGGGCTCTGCTGGTCCTTCCTCCTCCCAATTTTCTTCCTGAGCTTTGTCTCTCTCCCTAATGTTATGAGTACTGCAATAGTGAAATGGAAGGACAGTACAATTGTGTAAAATCTTACCATAATGGTAGATCTCCTTCTCTTCACTGTTGCAGTATTCACTCCCTCCCTCCTCCCCCCTGGTCCATGTGGCTTCTGGATGTACTGGTTACCTTTTTCTTTGACTGGCATTCCTTCTTGGGCTCTCAGTTCTGAGGATGGTACGTCTGGACATCACCTTTATGCAGTATGCTGTGCAAGGAGCATACGTGTGATGTACAGCATACCTTAAAGCAACCTAAAGGTTTTGGTATACTGGCCGGACTTCTGGACACCCTTGGTAGGGGATCCCTAATGTTATGAATACTACAACAGTGAAGAGAAGGGTATCTAGTGTTATGGTAAGATTTTACACAACTCTACTTGTAAGTGCAGCCAAACGATCCACTTAAGCTATACTTACAAGGTCAAAAAAAAAAAAGCCGATACGTGCTTGTCTACAGCTAGTGCTATTTGGATTTATTGGCCTGCACATGCCCATAAAGATTTAAAAATCAAAATGTCATTCAGAAGTCATGTAGCTGAAACACTGGTGCATCCTTAAGGGTCATTTGCATATAACCCATGAACCTTCACTGGTGGGAGTTTAAGGTATTACACAGAGAAGACCCTAGCTTGGCTGGGTCGGTCTTGCAGTTTTTTGATCACCTGGGGAGTGAGATCCCTGTACACCTTTCTTGATTCCATGCTTCATCCTCTAATTCAGAGGAGAAAGAAAAAACTCTGCATCTTCACCTTATGGTGGCCATGAGGTCATGCTTTTAGCCTTTTGGCTTCTTGTCAGTACAGGGACCTCTCTCAGTCCTAGCCAGATGATTCCTGTATGGATGGTATGAGAACTGGTTGTACCTATGAATCTGGCTGCTACTGCAAAACCTCTTCACCTGTGTGGCCTTCCAACGAGGGTATTTGAAGTGAATGAAGATGCCAGAAATCATTCTGTCTAGCAGATATAATATCTGCTCAGTGGATGATAATCTCCCCCTTTGCACAAACTTTCCCTAGTCTTTCAGCTTGCCAGGTATCTCAGGCACCTGTTTAATTTGGGCCTCATTTATTCCATGATCAGCATGTGCATATTAAATATTTTTTCCCTTGTTAACATTGTTGAGTCCAGCGCTTGCCTGTCAAAGAAGTCTTTAAGAAGTTTCTGCATCTGCACCCACATATGAACAGTTCTGTCCCTCCTTTTGACTATAACTTTACAATCAGAAGGCTTTCTTGCCTTTCGTTCAGACTTGCTTGTTTGGCAGCTCTGAAACTCATGGCATGGAAATGCTTTCCGTGGTAGTTACCACCCATGCCCACAATATCTTAAGTTGTAAAGCTTTATCTGTAAGGAACGATATATGTTCTTATAGAGATTGGGTGTCCCTTAGGAATAGAATATATTTCCACTGAAAAGTGGCATCAAAACTGTCCTTAAACCATTTTTTCTTGTAAGAGACTGAAACCATGGAGAAATAAGCTATTCAAACCCTGTACATGTATTGCTAGCTTAGATTTTAATGGAAGCAGCTTGCATGTGTTTAGGGAAAAAGGGAAACTACTGTCCTCTTAATTTTCAGGAGCCAAGGGGCTGGCAGTTTCCAAGGAAACCCTTTCCTTGAGGAGTGCCAACTTCTTTGTCAGGTATTTAATTGACCATCTGGTAATGCTGGTGTAGAAAGCCAGTCCATAGTAGATATGGTTGTTTATGATGTTTGCTAGATTTTCCAGTGTGACTGTCATTAGGTCAGACTTAGGCGCTGTTGCTTGGATCATAATTCCAGGATTTGAGCCTTCTTTGATAGTGCAGGTTTTGTCTTGGCCATACTTTTGTTATTGTTCTGTTTTAGTACTTGGTAGTTATCCAAGTATTAAACCCATCAAGGATGGATGTTTGAGGTTAAATACAAGAAGTATTTTCTTACTTTCAGTTCACTCTTGGTAGGTCAGAGATATTCTCCTTCCATCCCTTTGAGCTGCCTCTTCATGTAGCAGTTGCTGCTGGAGTTCCCGATATAGTGGGTATGTATGTATGTGTATAATCCTGTAACAATTTGTAAGGAACATACTTGCTCAGTAGCTGAGGGGTAAACTATCCGACTCTGGGTGGTGCATTATGTTGTGACTTACCCTGGAGTACTTCAGGCATGTTTTGAGGAAAAAATGGAAAATTTAAATAGAAGAGGTGACAAAAACCTAGTCATAGACTCACCCAAGTGGATCTGCTGTTCTATGACATCAGTTGATACACAATGCATGTGTTTTATTGTGCTCCACCTTTCTCAAAGATGATGGATGACCTCTAGATGCCCCCTGGTGCAGTGAAGTGACATTCTAAGCATTGTAGTACAAATTCTTGCCTGTTGGTCTCCCAGACCACAGCACTTTTCTACCTTGCTACAGGGTAAAGAATCCAAAGTATGGAGGCTTTATATGGGCACTACATCACCTGGTTGCTTTTTCTTGACCAGTCTATTTTCCCAAAGGAAAGCATCACACCTGGGTAATGAGAAGGGTGTTGAACTGTTGGGTGGTTCTTCCTTGACTTGGCTCCTCCTGTCAAGTCTCCCAAGAGGCAGTGTGTGCAGGGAGTGCTACAGCTGTCCTCTCCCCCATAAGGACTGCATTTCAGAGGCCAGTTCACTGTGTCTGATACAGCCTTAAAGGACATGACAAAGGACTGGTAATTCTTATACATACTACAAGATGAACATGTTTTGTGGTTGTTGGGCTCTCTGCTTCAAGAGTCCTCTTGAGCTGTATCTTGTTCTCCTCAAAGAGGGTCTTATAGCTCCTCCTTTCTTTGGAACTAGGAAGGTGTTTGTATTCCCATCCCTTTCTCATGATGAAAGGGATGGGAGCGTTCCATGCTGATCATCTTAAACGAGTACATCAGGTTCCACAATGTGATGCGATGCCTCTGTGTCCCTTGAGAGGCCTGAATGCTTCCACTGCACATGATTGATCTGAGATTGTTTCTGTACAGGGTCCCCTGGTATGGACCTTTCTATGCACCCAGAGAGATTGAATTGTGTTAGAAAGGTCTACCTAGTGTTTCCATACTTAGCACTAGCTTCGTGTTTCGTTGTCAAGGGATTTCTGATTTGCCGCCCTTGTTTGTGCCCTTCTTTGACTGCAAGTCCTAGGATGCATCATAAACTAGCAGAAATCCTCACTTTTAGTATCCTCTTTCTTGAAAACTAATTGGATACTCTTCATTGCCAGACATTTTCCCAATGGGTTGGGCCATCTTAGCACGCTGAATAGGGACTGCAAGATGGGTGTACTTTATGCCTCTTGAGCCTCAAGGAGGCCAACAATGTTTGCTGCTGTTCTCACCCACCTTCAAACCAGGATGCATTACTGAACATTGAGATCCAGGAGACTACAGAGTCATGTCCTCATGGACTTTTTGCTGCTGCTTACCAGCCTGTAGACTAGTGTATTGTTGCTACTAGTCTGGCTAGCCTGAAGCACCCTTACTTCTGCCACACCCATGACAAGATTGTTACTAGCAGTGGATGCTTCAGTGGTTGGTTGAGGAAGACCATCCAGGTGGTTGACTGGTGTAGGATGCATACAACCCAGAAGGCAGAAAGTTGCTCTATTACTTGCACTAAAGACAACGTGTGTTCCTGCATGCCCTGGAAGGGGAACTGATACCAGGATCTCTTTTTGCTCAGTCCTGTTTGACTAAACTATGGTCTGGTACTTGAACAAAATGGCATTCACTCTTACCCACAATGCAGAGGAGTGGTATAGGTTTAACAATGAGCCACCAATAGGGCAGCTCCCTCAAGTGTCTATGGAACTGTGAATAAGCCTGGGAATGGGGCATTCTAGAGATTTCTTTTCACTGCTTGGAAGAAGTTCAGAAGTTGTCTGTTCTGTCCCAGTTCTGCTTGGTTTAGTACAGTAAAGGAGAACTGGCAGTAAACATGCAGTGTTCAGTTGATGAGAAGTTTCCTGTTCACTTTTCCACTTTCTGTATGAATCTGGACCTGGAAAGAGGATACATTCTTCTTTCCACACCATGCTAGTTGACAAGATGGAGGTCTTAATCTCAGATCCGTGGTATAGAAACCTGCTCCTGTATAAACAGTATAATCTTCCTGATCTGAGGTGATAATTGGTTCTGAATTCAGACACTGTAGCTGCACTGGATCACATTATTCCACCGGACTTTCCAGCAGAGAGGTCTTGGATGTGACTGAAGATATCTGGTTGTGGTGGAAATTGGCTTGCAATACAAAGGTCTTCCCAGTGTTTCTATACTTATGACTGGCTCCCTGTTTCATTGTTAAGCTTTCCAGTCATCAGTCATTCCCTGCTAAGTGGAAGATGTCTTCCATCTCCACTGGGATGTTTCTCATACTGTCTCATTTAGTGACTTTGCAGGTGATCCTCACATACCTTAGACAGCTGTTTGATTTGGGTCTTATGTTTTTCTATGATCAGGGTGCATATCTTCTTCATCTTGGTTACTTTAAAAGTTTGCAGGCATAACAAACAGTAGGGTCCAGCACTGATTTGTTCCTTAAGTGGGTTATGTTTCTACTATTATTTCTGAAGAGCCCTTCTCTATGGGATAAGAACTGAACCTACTGGTTTGGCAGATGCTAAATTTGTCTCAGAAGACATCTTGATGGCCATTGCCACTGCACATAGGTTATCTTAGCTGTAGGCTATTATTTGTAAAGAATGTTGTCTGACCTTTCACAAGGATTAGGAGTCCCTTAAGATTAAATTCAGTTTCCTGCAGCCATTTTCTAGCCAGTTGATTTATCATCCCATGTACTTTTCGTGTGTAGAATCCAAGAGGGAAAATGGGGGCTTTTCTTTACTAGTGACATGCATCATGTTCTACCTGAAAAGGGTACGCGAGTTCTGAAATACCAGCTGATCACCCTCCTTGTTTATTTTAAGAAGATTCTAGCTATTGTTATTAAATTGTAGGTTCATAGGTGTATACTAGTCTAATGACCACTTTAAGCCTAGCCGTGCAACCCAAGTGTGACCTACAAATTTGATTTATATAGATGGTGATTTACGGACTGCCTCTGTCCATCAACAGGAGCCAAACCAGGGGTGAATTTTTGATTACCCATCCCCATCTGTTGGTTGAAGTTGTGATTAAATAGGGATAGCAAGGAACTCTGCTTCACATGGATGGGGAGCCTATTTCAGAGAATGAGAATTATCTGAGAAACATAGCTCTCTCTCTCTCCAACATATCCTTTTCATATCGGAAACAAAATGTAGGTCTTGTAATCTAGTAGTTCTGACAATATTTTAGTGTAATAGTTTGATGCTGTTTGTTTTGGGGATGGACAAAGGGTTCCTCAAAACAAGGTCCAGAGATGCCTTGTATTCCAGGCAAAGAACACCATTCAAGAGTGTGTATGATACTGAGTTAAGACATAGGGCTTTGAGGCAGTCAGCATAGGACATTGTGTTTATACACTTTATTCCTTTTGTGAGGAACCTTTGTTCATAGGTTGGTACTAGGCTATCATTCCTAGGGCCTATACAAGCCTAGCCATAAGAATTCCCTGGCTATTTCTTCACACGTTATTTACTTTCCTGGACCCCTGTCTAGCAGGGTGACTGAAGTGATCCCTGGGGTGAATTTCCTTTCTCCCATCCTATCGTCAAGGTTCCTTTTAAAGAGGGCCAAAGAGGCACTCTTCTTGACATGTATGGGCAGTCTATTCCAGAGTCTGGGGAGACTCTGGGTCAGGAACCTATCCCTCCAGCATGTTTTGTTTATTCTGATGACAAGGTTTAGATCTCTGGAGCATGAGGGATTGGGATTTTTTTAAGTGTTGCATGTCCAACAGCTGTGGGTTTGACATGGCCTTGTATGTTAAGCAGAGATCGCCTCTGAGTAGACGATATGCAACAGTATAGCTGGAGTTTTTTTAAGACGCTCAGCATAGGGCATCTGCTTTAGGCCTGTGATTCTTTTAGTGAGGTATTTCTGCGGCCTTTCCAGTTGTTGCAGATGTCTTGAGAGGTACATACCAAATGGGGCATTGTATTCTATAATGGGTCTAATGAGGGATGAGTACAGTGGGACAATGACCTCCTTCTTTCTGGATGAAAAGCCCTTAGTGATGAGGTGTGCCACATAGAAGGATTTCCTGACTATTGTGGCAATGTGGTTATTGAAGGTGAGACCACTGTCCACCTGTGTTCCTAAGTCTCTTATCACACTTTCGGTGTTGTGTACTGCCACCTATGTGGTAATTCATGGGTACATGTTTTTTCCCAAAGGGGATAACTATACATTTCTTGGAATTGAGGTTGAGCCCATGGCTCTGGCACCAAGCATCTGTTTCTGTAAGGCCCTTTTGTAGAATATCCACATCATTTGGGGCTTCAATAATGACTCCTAGTTTGCAGTCATCTGCGAACTTTGTTATTCAGAGTCCCTTAGTGTTCGCCTGTACTTCAGAGAAGTAGATGCCAAACAAGAGCAGTCCCAGGACTGAACCCCGAGGTACTCCACTTGTCACTTGTCTGGTGCTGGATTTGGAGTCGGCTACTTTTACAGTGTGGGTTCTGTTAGTAAGCCAGTTGGCAACCCATTGGGTGACATAGGGATTAATGCCCAGCTTAGTAAGTTTATCTATGATTCCAGAGTGGGGGAAGGTGTCAAAGGCCTTAGCAAGGTCCAGGTAGACTGTGTGGACCGCCTTACCCTCGTCCACAGCTCTGGAGACTGATTAGAAGTCAGTCAGGTTCAGGAGACAAGATCGGCCCTTCACGAAACCAAACTGGGTGGGGTCCAGTGTTTGCAGGTTGCCAATGTCTTTGTTTATAGGTTCCTTGATGATACCTTCCATGGCCTTGCAGATTTATCTATGATTCCAGAGTGGGGGATGGTGTCAAAGGCCTTAGCAAGGTCCAGGTAGACTGTGTGGACCGCCTTACCCTCGTCCACAGCTCTGGAGACTGATTAGAAGTCAGTCAGGTTCAGGAGACAAGATCGGCCCTTCACGAAACCAAACTGGGTGGGGTCCAGTGTTTGCAGGTTGCCAATGTCTTTGTTTATAGGTTCCTTGATGATACCTTCCATGGCCTTGCAGATCAGGCTCGTCAGACTGATGGCGCGGTAGTTCCCAGGATCCAAGGTGGATCCCCCCTTGTGGAGTGGGATAACTGTAGCTGTGCACCACTCAGTGGGCATGAAGCCTGAGGTGAGGCTATGATTAAACATGACACTTAGGTGAGGTGCCAGTTCATTTTGTAGCTCATGTAGTACACAGCCTGGGATGTCATGTGATCCCATGGATGCTGTATTCTGAGCTTTGGAGAGTGCGTTTTTACCTGTGGCGCCTTTGTGGATGTTCCAGTTGCTGCATGTGAAGGCCAGGACATACCAAAGGGGGCATTATACTTAGGTCTGATGAGAGCCAAGTACAGTGGTATGATGACCTCTCTCGACCTAAGTTGAGTAACATAGAAGGATTTTTTAGTGCCTTGGACACGTGGGTCAAAGGCTAGGTTACTATCTAGATAAGTTCCCAGATCTCTGACTAGTGAAATCAACTTTTAAGGGTGTTTTATTGATGACATAGTTACCCGTGGTGGTAGACTTCCAAAACGGTGCTATAATGCATTTCTTGGTCCTGAATTGTAAGCCATGGCTTTGGCACCAAGCGTTTGTCTGTATTAGACCTTCCTGAAGGGTGTTCTCATTCTGGGAGGATTCAATGACTGCTCCCAGTTTGCAGTCTTCTGCAAACGTGGTCAGCCAAAGGCATTGGTTTTGACATCTAAGTAGTAGATGCCAAAGAAGAGTGGGTCCAGCACAAAGCCCTCGGGAACTCTACTGGTGACCAGCTTCTTTGTGGAGATGACCTTACCAATTCTAACGTCCTGGGTCCTATCAATAAACCATCTAGCTATTCAGCATGTTATACCTAGTTCTGCAAGTTTGTTGACAATGCCTAAGTTGGGTATTGTATCAAATGTTTTAGCCAGATCACCATTTATTTCATTTAATTAATTACATTTCAGTTGCTGGCTGCACCATCTTTTATCACCCTGCGGTCAGTAGACCAGTCCACTCGATGTGTTTGCTTGTGGTGCCTATTTCTAGATTGTGTCCAATATAAACATTAAAACTGTAGCCTTTTATATGTTAACACCTGTATGTCACATTATTGTTTGGAGTCTCTCTCCCTCCAGGAGTCAGGTCTTTTGTATCTCAGAGCTTCAGGATTCTGTTGCCTTATTTCATACTTTTTAGCACTGCTCCTGCATCCTACATCCCTGGGAGGATTTTTGATACTATTTCAGCATCTCCTCAACACTAACCTATTGCACAGGATCCCTAAAGTTGGGTAAAAAAAATATATGAGTATTTTGTGCATTCCAAAGACATGCATCTGAAGCATTTCTCCCCGGGCCTCCGCTGAAAACAGGCTCTGTGGAACCTAGTCGGACTTTCCCGGTCAACAAATGATAAATAAATAAATAAATAAATAAATTGTGTGATACCAATTAAAAGGACAGGGCTTTGAGGCGATCAGCATATAGGACATTGTTTACCATTGTTTTGTAAGGAACCGTTGTGGACATTACAGTTGCTGCATGTGTCTGGTCAGGTACATACCAAAGGGGACATTATACTTCATGATGGGTCTGATGAGAGAAGAGTACAGAGGTATAATGACCTGTCTGGACTTATAAGCTGAACAACATAGAAGGATACTCGTACTACCTTGAACACATGTTGGTTGAAGGTTAGGTTACTATCTACATGAGTTCCCAGATGCCTGACTAGTGAACCAACTTTTAGGGGTATTTTATTGATGATGTAGTTACTGTGGTGGCCAAAATCCCAAAAGGTACTGTAATGCATGTCAGTGCATGTGCTGACCATGTCCTTAGCTAATGAAGACTTGAGCCCACATTGGTTCATATGTGTATACTAGGCTGACAACCACAGGGGTATTTTTAAGCCTAGCTATGTATCCCAAAAGTATCTGACAAGTTTAAGAATCCTAAGATTATTATAGGGGGTATATGTTGGCTATGGCTTGGGTGGTCGTAGCAAAAATGTAAGATGGAGGTAATCTGAGGATGTAAACCTATACATTAGTGCACATCTCCTGAGTATTCATCCTAAGTTTTTTATGCCATCCTATCCTGTTGTTTGGTTGTGGCCCAGGAGCAACCAAACTGATCCCAAGGAATGGCCCATAGAGTCACAAAGTAATAGATCAGCAATACTCTGGACTGAGGTCTCCCTTCATGAGGCAGGCCCATTTGGGTCATCTTGTCCCAGTTGTGACGAGTCCATCAGGTTGTGTTATGCCAGCACTTGCATCTTGGGGGGCTAGGCATCAGGCAGATGTTTCCAACATCTGGTGAAAACTTAAGTTGAACATGAGTTGCCATTGCATGATTGCACCCATAGGGAGAACAGTCTGAAGCATGTTCTGGGACTAATTCAGACCACTCTGTCTGCCACATGTTACCTTTAGCCAGCACATGTGTGCACTTTTTTGTCCTTTTCCAGTGGCACCTGCCCAGTGTTTTTCATTCAGTTTTGGAAAATGCCATGAGTAGAGAAGCACACAAGACTCCCTTCTATTACCAAATCCTGAGACCTTTGTCCAAGACAGATAAATATGAGTCTCCACCTTTTTCTTTTTCTCCCTTGTATGGGTCCTACATTGGAGTAGCCCTTACGCTCAGTGGAAGAGCATAGATTGAACTTAGGATCCTTATACCATCTCACCAGAAATAACTTGAAAAGTTTCTAGGGTAGAGGTTGGAGTTTCTCAGTTATATCATGTGGATCTGGTTATTACACTGCTATTTGAGCCATCTTAAAACAAGCTGACAGTGCCTTTTCAGGTCCCAGAAAGCTGGAAGATCTTTTAAAATCCACATGTGATTTGATAGAACTGACCAGGCATCTTAGTAGAAACTTCCTTGTGTGATGTCTTTGGTCCATTGTAGGCCCCAGAAACCACAACACTTTGCAAATGACAAGGAGTTTGAACCTTTGGACAGGTGTGGTCAAGAGGGAGAACTGCTGTGCTGCATTGTGCCTTAGAGCCTTTAACTATTCATCTCACATTTCCCATTTGTTCAGGAAGGTACTAAGAAAAACCTGGTGGAGGTGGCATTTGCAGCTCCTACAGTGAGTTGACATATGTCCCTTTGTAAATTTGTGCAGAATTTCTGGCTAAAGCTGTAGGATTAGGTATGTGCCTATGCAGGATGACATGACTGAAAAGTACATTCTTGAAGGAGGAGCTGAGGAGCAAGAGCCTGGGTGCCCATTTATTGGAGGAAGCTCTTTGGCTAACTCTTTCAGGATTTATTCAGTAACTTGCACAGGAAGCAATCCTCCTTCAACATCCATGCATTCCTTTTTTCTAAGCCTAGCAAACCCTAAAAGAGGATGAGACCACATTGCTATCCAAGGGAGATTGTGAAGCATAATCAGGTGTCGTGTCTTCTCCTGTTGCAGGCTTGACTCTTAGGAGGGTCTCTGAATTTTCCACCAATTAGAGAACCATCATCACGGGACCACTAGGTTTTTGATTTTATCATGTTTGACCACATATTAGTGCTCACAATTTTTCTTCCCCAAAAAAAGTTCTACTGATGGATCAGTCAGTTTTATTGCAATGTTTGTGACACACACACACAACTCCTTAAAGTGTCTGTAAAAGTCCTGTTATTGAAAAGGGCCAGAGATGTACTACCACCTCCTTTGTGAACTCAACTGTCTTATCCTTAGTATCCAGTTTTATATGGGTGACCATACTTGGTTTATTTACTAGCTTATCCTGCAGGCATGGCTTATGTTACTGGGCATAATGGACTGTTTAGGCACATTCATATGTGGTGTCTATGGAGGCATTTCTTCATGTTCACTCTAGTTATATTGCCACTTCCAATACAAATTTTGTCCTTGGGTGCCTTCTTTAGCATTACATCTGTATCAAAGTGTGGGATGTGGTGACTCGAACCCTGCAGAAGGAAGGTTTCTATGTGTACTTTTATGTGGGCAAGTGGCTTTTGCTAGCCCCGTTAGGTACGTCTTGCAAATGTCCCAGCAGTGAGCGTTCTCATGGTTACATTTCCTAGAGGTGACCATAAATTATAGAAAGTAGTTTCTGACTGCTGCACAGAGGATTGCATTCAGTGGGGAGCTGCACATTCTCTGCTGTGTGTCATTTCTACCTTGGAAGAAGGCCTAGGAGGTTGAAGCCTTGTCTAAGTGGGTGAGGGTATGCAGGAACTCATACCTTTAGCTAATTGGGCTAGGGTACAGAGTAGGTTCCAGACTGGGACTCTGAGAACCTTCTCATGTCTGTTGTTTGCATACTTGATGATGCAAATTTGCAGTGGACTATAAACTTGTAGTGGTTTTCGGCATCACCACATACTTGTGGACCTAATTTGGTGTAGGGCCTTGACTGACACTGGAGTAATGGATAATCTCCACATATCTTCTGGTGGTCTTTCTCATTTTTGCAACCAAATCCATCTCAGGTTGAGGGAATAGATGCTTCATTTACAGGCTGGGGGTTTAGTTAAGTTACCACCTTGTGCAGGGAATAAGTCTCCCTGGAAAGGTGGATCCACATCAAACATTTGGGGCCATGTGTAGTAATCCTTCTGTCCCTGATGGCCTTGGAAAGAAATGTTTCCCAGACCTGTCCTTGTAAATAACTAGTCTGTCATATGTAAACAAACAAAGGGCCTAATGTCATAGCCCTTGTGCAAGAAGCACTGCTTGTGTGACAGTGGGCCATAGGCAGGGGCATCATTCTGTCAACATTTTATATCCCTGAGAAAGTGAAAATGCTAAGATACTTTGTCAATGGCTTCTCCTAGTGCAACAGCTTCAGAGGTTGTCTAGTCTGCTAGAAGAGGAGCACCTCCAGATATCAAATTACTTGCCTCTTAGAACTCCCTGTTTCACTGTGTTAATCAGAGTAAAGAAGTGGTAGTGGTGAGGGCATTTTCTGGCCTGTGGCATGAAATTTCTTGTGTACATTTCTGCTGATTCATATTTCATTGTAGAGTTCAGCAAAAATTAAAACTGAAGATCATTCTTACCACCCCTTAGAGGCCAGGAAAGGCAGCATTTCATGCTCTTGGGTCCCTGCCAATAAAGGAAACTGAATGATATTCTTTGTGTTTCACAGTTGCAGTAATCACTTGTGGGTTATCCCTGCTGGGTAGCCCTCAGCCGACCTGAGTACCAGACTAAAGGATTCCCTCCTGCGTCAGCTGTTCTGGGACTGCGGCTGACATCAGGTCGTTAGGGCTATAAAGACTGATAGCCAACGCCATTATTTCAGTCTTTCTTGCCATGGAGCCCAAAGCAGAAGCAAGTTTGTGAGTACATTAGTCAGCCATTGCCAGAGTGAGGGAAACCATCTAAAGCTAAGGACCCCATTGGGGAGCCTTTTCTTGCTTGTAACCGATGTCAGAGAAAGTAAGTAATTGTCTTGGTTGTGGAATGCAGATCCCACACTGAGACTTCCGTTCTCTCTGCGTCACTTGTTTAGGCCCAGACCACAGCATTCCTGGTTGTCGTTTCTGTGGCCTTTTTAATGCTAGGACAATAAGAAGAGCCGAAATTGTAGCTAGGCATTTTAGTGAGTCTTTTTCTCACTGCAAAATGGTGTCGGTCGGCCAGCCGACTACTGACTTACCTAGAAAAAAGAAACACAAGGAAAAGGATAGGCCTCAAATTAGGCCTCCAATGACTCCGGTCACAAGTCTGATATTTTACAACTCAGTGAGGCACTTTCACAGGCCCTGATGCCAGCCAAGGAACTGTCGCAGGCCTCTACCGAGACCCTTTCGGAGTCCGGTACACTGCCAGATTCATCTCCCCTTGCCAGTATGTTGACTCTTTCTCGCGTGGTTGGGTCCAGAGCCACTTTGCAAGCACCAGCTTCCGCTGAGACACCTCCGACTACTGAAGCCAGGCTTAAACCAATGGCAATGCCGCCGGTTAAACTAACCTTGTACAATACTACCGACCCATCCAGGCCCAAGCCTAAGACTACCCCCAAGAGGGTTCCCAAGGACCCAGCCACAAACCTACAATCAGCCAGCCTACCCCTCAGTCGCAGCAATTGCTCAGAATGGCAAAAGACTTGGTGACTCTTATCAAGGGAAGCCAGCCCCACCTTCCCACTCCAGTCAAAAGAAAGAGGGTCACCTCCCCCAAGGTCCTCTCAGACCAGGAATCAGTGGAAAATGTTCTTCAGGAGTCAGACATGGAAGACCCATCCTTTGCAGCATTTGAGGACTCTGATGCTGATGATCCCATTCCATCTGTCTCCTCCCCCTGAGGACCTTTCTTTTGGGGAAACCTTAAACTCTCTCAGAGGACACTTTCAGTGGGATGCTCAAGATTACCCTCAGTCTAAGAAGAGACTGAGAGAGTTCCTTGACCTGCCTCAGCATAAGCCTCTGGCCATTCCTCCTATCCTGGATGTAGTAGAGGATGTTTTTCTAGAATCTGCTCTTTCACCAGACTCTCTTCCCCCCAGGAAGCCAGACAGATATTACAGAGTACAAGACACCCACAAATATCTTTAAAAATACTACTTCAGACCCTTAAGTAATTACTCGAGTCCCTAAGGGAGCTGGGGAAAGTTCTTCTAAGAATCCCAGATTTCTACAGAAGCCGAGCTTTATACAGAATGGGGAAAAAGGTATACACCTCAGCCACTTTAGCTGTAAGAGCCTTGAATTGCCAATTCCATATGCGGAAATTCCAGCAAAATGTTCTCGATCTAATAAAACAGAAGTTAACCTCCATTAACTTAACTAACTGCTTAACTTACAAAGCCATGTCTGACCCAGCTCTGTTAGCTACATCTAAAGAAATCCCAATCCCTGCACACCACACACTCCAGAGACCTCAACCTCATTACCACAATTAACAAAACATGCTGTAGGCACAGGTTCATAACCCAGAGACTACCCATGCTATGGAGTAGACTTCCCATACATGTCAAGCAGAGCATCTCACTGCCCCTCTTCAAAAGAAATCTGGATGAGTGGATGGGAAATAGAAAATTCACCCCAGGGATCACTCCAGTGGCTTTACTCAACAGAGGCACTGGGAACTAAGGTCAGGTGGCACGATGCCAGGGCAATCCTATGGGCTAGGCTTGTAAAGGCTCCAGGGCCATTAGCCTAGTACACACACCTATTCCTGACAATACTACTAACAGAGAATTAACTGACCTCCTACAGTCCAGCTCTCAGCCAAACAGTCCTTGCATTGTGGCTTTGATGCCTAGGAAGCTTCTACAAGGGCTGCAGTTACAGGTTCAGTGATCAGAAGATATATGTGGTTAAGGGAGCAACCTTTACCTGACCAGGTAAAATCCAAACTGTTAGATGCCCCTTTGGATAAGGACCATAAAGCAGAAGAAGTCATTAAAAAAATGGAGGACAAGGCCAAGTCCATGCAAACTGTCAAGGACTTCTTACAGGTGCAGCCTCCCAGGTTCAGCAGAAAATTCTGCACAAAACACTGGTCCTTTCCTTCACAAACAAAACCAGTCCATAGCCAGAGGAAAGTATGCAGATACAGAACTCCTGGACACCAGTCCCACAGCCAACAAAGAACCAGACAGTGGTCCACTGCTGCCCCTAGGTAAGGCAGTTCTAAGCCCACTCCCTTTTCCAATTGCTCTGAATGACTCTCTCCCCTCTGGTCACCAGACGAACTAAGAGGAAGACTTTCCCTCTTCCTAGAAAATTGGCAGGCTATCACTTCAGATCTATGGGTCCTGAAAGTTATTACCAGCAGGTATAGATTCTGTTTCAGGAAAAAGCCAAAAAGGTCGGGTTGCCCAGATATCACTGCAAATCATAGGACAGAAGCTATTCGTCAGGTCAGAAAGCTTCATGCCCAGAGTGCTGTAGAACTAGTGCCAAAGGAACAGGCAGGAAAAATATTTTATTCAAGACTGTTCCTGGTGCCCAGAAAAGATGGCACATGGCGCCCTATCCTAGACCTCTCCACCCTGAATCTGTCCCTCCTGGTTCCAAAATTCAAGATGCTAACACTGCAAATACTACTACCTGTGCTGCTGCCTCAAGCTTGGTTAGTTACCCTAGATCTGAAGGATGCCTACCTCCATATCCCTATCAGACAGTCCTGCAGGAGTTACCCAAGATTCAGAGCAGGGTCGCAACACTTTCAGTTCTCTGCTCTGCCCTTTGCGTTATTCACTGCTCCCAGGGTTTTTACTAAGTGCCTGGCTCCGGTCATTGCATTTTGCAGGCAGAAGAGCATTCAAATTTATCCCTATCTCAACGACTGCCTCATCCAGGCGGAAACCAAGGAAAGACTCATGCAGGGCCTCTCCTTTGTGCAGACCCTACTAACCTCACTGGGGTTTAGTCAACCAGTAAAAGTCCCAACTACAGCTCACATGAAGGTTAACCTTACTGGGCACCCTTCTGGACACCTCAGCACAAATGGCCTTCCTCTCCTCAGAGAAGTAGGCCTTCCTACACTCTTAATTCACACAGCTGGCTCACGAGACCCACATCACTGCCAGAAAAATCTTGCAAACCGTGGGATACATGGCCTTCTGCATCCTGCTGGTACCCCTTGCCAGACTGCACATGAGAAAATTGCAATGGTACCTGATGAACCTTTGGTGCCAACACTCTTAGTCACTGGAACACTAGCTCCCCTGATGCCTTCCTTAAAGAAGGAGCTCCTATGGTGGGAAGGCCTGCACTCTGAACAAGCACCTACCCTTTGTCTTTCACCCACACAACCAAACCATAACCACAGACGCCTCAGCCATAGCTTGGGGAGCCCACAATGGAACCCTGCAAACCCAGGCTTTTTGGGAACAGGATTTTTAGGGTCTCCCTATCAACCTGAAGGAAATGCTAGTGGTACACAGGGCAATCTTAACCTTCCAAGAACATCTGTGTACAGGGGTACGTTTGATAAAGACAGACAACACTACTGTCATGTGGTACATCAATAAGCAGGGGAACATGCATTTTTACGCCCTGTGTCGCCTAGCTATGAAAATCTGGCAGTCAGCCTCAAACCTGGGACTGCATCTGATAGCACATTACCTTCCAGGGAAACAAAACACCCTGGCAGATCAATTAAGCAGACACCTCCTGGACCCCCACAAGTGGCAATTGAACAGAGAAACCTTCCAAAAAATCAGTCAGATCTGGGGAAACCAGACATAGACCTTTTTGCACAATACCAGAACCACCAACTGACCAAATTCTGCTCAAGAGAATTTCATCCAGGAGCTTGGAGGGGTGGGACAGACTCTCCTTCCTCTGGGGCAGCCTGTTTGTGTATCCTTTCCCCCCACTGCCCCTGATACCCAGAGTGCTTCTCAAGATCAGAGAGGAAGGACCAAGGGCTATCATCATTGCCCCAGACTGGCCAAGGCAGCACTGGTACCCCTTGCTTCTCAGTATGAGCATACACCCTCCCATCCTCCTACCGCCCCACAACAAATCTTCTCACACAGTAGAGAGGAAAGCTTCTGCGCCCAGGCCTTGCCACACCAAAGTTAACCACATGGCGGATTCCACAAAGAAGGATGACACTTCAGCCCTCAACAAACAAGTGTTAGACATTATCAAGGAGGCCCGTAGACCGAGCACCAGAAAGTCATATTCCGCAAAATGGAAAAGATTCTGTTGCTGGTGCAACAGCAGAGGTGCATGCAGCACCCATGCCTCCCTACCACTGGCTCTGGGCTACCTGGAAGAATTTCTAGAAAAGGGGTTATCTTACTCCTCTATCAAGGTTCATGCTTCAACCATTTCAGCCTATGTCCAGGCGGAGCAGCCCTTGTTCTCTCAACACCTCTTGAAACAGTTCCTCAGAGGTGCGGCTCACATCAGAACACCTGCACCAGCCTGGATCTGAACTTTGTCCTGGAAAAGTTGACCTTACCCCCTTTTGAGCCAGCATCCTCAGCAGATCTCAAGTTTCTTTCTTGGAAAACTGCTTTCCTGCTAGCCATCACCTCTGCAAGGAGGGTTTCTGAGCTCCAGGCTCTTATAGCCACTAAGCCCTTCATCATCTTCCGTGCAGACAGGGTCTCTCTAAGAACCAACCCGTCCTTTATACCTAAGATGGTCTCTGATGTAACCCTCAGCCAGGCCATACACCTACCTGCTTTCTTTCTAAAACCTACCAATACAGGAGAAAGAATCCTGCATACCCTAGATGTACACAGACTGCTGAGATTTTATCTTGACAGGAATAAATCAGTCAGGAAATCTGACCAGCTGCTGGTTTCATTCACCCCTGGGGCAGGGGGGAAACCCATAATGAAGCAGACCATTTCCAAATGGATTTCTCATTGCATACATTTCTGCTATGCCTCCCATGGAAAGAGTCCTTCCAAATCCATCAAATCTCATTCCACCAGAGCAGGCTGTACCTCCACAGCCTTTCTGAGTGGGGTTCCTACCAAGGAAATTCTGGAGGCTGCTATATGGGCATTTATCCATACTTTCACCGAGCACTACCAGCCGGCTACATTCTCCAAAACCAGGGCAGGAGTTGTATCTGCAGTCCTGCAGGGCATGCTAGTATCCCCATAACCTGTACAGCATGCCTCCACCCACTTCCTCAGCTTTGGGGGGATCTTCCCAAAAGTGTTGGCTGCAACAGTGAGTTGTGTACACTCACTATAAATGTAGATGTTGGAGTGTATTCACTGTTGCAGTCCTTTTTCCCTACCACCTACCCCCTTTCTTGCCTTATCTCTCTATATCTTCTCAGGGGCTCCTTCCTTTCAGGGGCAAGAAAAACTGATGTAATGGTGTTGAATGTCACTCTTTATAGCCCTGACATCAGCCGCAGTCCCAGAACAGCCAACACAGGAGGGAATCCTTTACTCTGTTATTCAGGCCAGCCGAGGGCTACCCAGCAGGGATAACCTCACAAGTGATGACTGCAACGGTGAATACACACGAACATCTACATTTATGGTAAGTGTACACAACTGTACTTTCACCCACAGCATCTGATATAGATCCCTTCATCTTGTGGGATTTGTCAGCTGCCATCACACTGATTGTTGAATTTTTGGAAGCTTTCCATTTGTCAAGCCTTCAAGTCCAGGCACTTTTCACATATGGAACTGACAAGTACCTTGTACCAGCCGATTCAGTCAGCTTGCAGCTGTTTTTGACTTCTTTCACACATTTGAGCACTCTGGTCTCCAATTATTGCATGGACATTGTGAGTGCCCGCTATCTGTCCATCCTGACCTTGCAGAGAGAGTAACTGGCACAGCAACAGCTGATCAAGCAGCTCCTTGAAGTGATGCATCTCCATCCTTTGAGGAAAACATTTTGCCCACTGCATTTCAAACTCATGGCTGACAGGATTGCCAGTCCACCCTGTGAGACTGCTGGCTTAGTGGCTTTGAAGTCTATCTGTATAAAAAAAATGGTGGCTATTCCCTTTGCATTTAATGTGTTGTAGCTTATGTCTGCTGCTCCTGAGCTATTTTCATGAGTGTCTCCCTCTGGAAAATGTCACTTTTCCCTGAAGAATTTAGGAGCAGCATGCTCTTGTGTTTAAAGCAAACATGTTTGACTATTTCTACCATTACAGATGTCTGTTTCTTCTCCAAGATTCTTTTCAAGATTGTCCCAAACAAGTGTGTCACCTTTCAATCTTCTCCCAGAAATTTAAAGTAAGATGTAAAGCTGCTACATATTCTCCAACAGCCACAGTTTTATTTTGTTTTAAAGATTTTAGGGAATGATGTCTGCATCAACTACAGAACATTTTCTTTGGGATGAGAAAAGAAAGACAGCTGTTATCCAGATGTTGTACAAGAACTTGACCAACATCACTGCCTTTTGTCACCAAAATGTCTCTGGCTTCTTTTATTATGCTGTTAAAAATATTCATCTAGAAAGATGCCAGTCTCCTGTGCATGTTGTGGAAATGTCTGTGGTAAATATTCATATTGCAGCACCATGGTTATCCATGCATATCAGTAAGTACATTTGCATGGATTTGCAGTGTGTGTTTGGAGCCTTATTTGGAAGAACTATCTTTGAGTGCTGTATTCTGAGCTTTTCCCTGTACTTTGCCTCCTCCATGAGGCCCTTTGGACAACCTTACAAATTGCTATACATACTTCTGCAGTCCTGTTTAAGCAAGATATCCATTTACCTTTATGGGGGCCTTTGTACTGGAGCCTTTGTTTACTTCATGTCCCTTTCGAATATCGCTGCATGCCTACAACTTTAGTCCCATGGACATGATTAGAAAGAAAGGTCATTCATTTTAAATTATAGCGCAATTAATATTGATCTTAGTTTTGCTTCAGCAGGAAGCTTAATTGATTCAGTTGTGGTTATGAATTGGAGACACCTGTAGTGAGCACAACCCTTACCTCAGACACTGGCAATATTGTTATGGACCATGATGGCTGTGCCCTGCTGCAGGCTAAAGTGTTGAGATTTTGATACCAGGCAGAAGTCAGGGGTCTCTTTATGGGGCCATCTTTAGAAGTTTGTCATATTGCTAGTTACGATAAGCATGGTCTGGTCAATGCTGACTTTGTGTTAAATTTGTGTATATGTTTACATGCCTGTGTGTGTATACACTCAGGATAAGTGTGTGTTTAGAAAACAGATTGCTCTAATTTGTAGAATTAAAGAAATCATTTTAGGTAGAACCTAGTTTATTTTTTCTTCTACCATTGTTAATTGTTTTTGTCAATGCACATTCATCATATTAAAATAGTTTATTTGCATTAAATATTCAAATTAAACCAAATAAAAAAAGGTACTGTATCTAGTATCCCAGAGGCATGTTTCCATGTCCAGCTACTAGTATTTAAATGAAACACTTTTATATAATTGATATCTTTAAAATGCAGTGTTATTTATCACATGAGCTGTTTATGTTCCGATTTTCAATTGGGTTACTGAAAAAAAAGAATGGGACACACTTTTCAGAGGTTCTGCTTGGAATTATTACATGAGAGGTTAGTTGTAATATCTGGCTTGACTTTAATTTCACAATTAATTTTGCTTCTCTTTTACTATGTTTGTCAGTATTTAATGCAGCACAGCAGCAAATTTCAGGTTTTGCATTCAGAAATACATCTGTCATTACCTGCAGTGCTATTTTGGAGGGCCAACAGTGTGGTGGCAAAGGCATTTATTTCACCATGCCTCCTGTTCTAAAACTCAGTCTGTCTGCAGAATAGTATTGGAAGAACTTGAGCTAAGGACACTCACTGTATGGCATTTTTTGTCAGCTCATCCCCACAGGCCTAAACCTGGCAGTTAGGCTTTGTCCACCCTTAACCCCTTCATTCCTTATATTTTCTCAAGTTGAAAAGACTAGACAGTGGTTCCAGAAAATCCACAGAGTTGTCATGCATCTTGGTAATTTCTATGCCATGCTGGATTTCCTCCCCCACCAAAGTTCTGTGGCACTTTGGGAAGTAAATGCACGTGATTCTACAATTTAGTTCTGCCGTGGGAAATCTGTTCTTGCTGAAGCATTACATTTGTCAATTTCCTTCACCAGCTCTCACCTCAAGGCTTCGCTAAGATTTGATGATCTATTGGTTCGTATTGGTCTACTGGTTTGTAAATGAAAGCACTTAACTGCTAATATATATTTTTTTACTTGTTCTGATTGGTTTTTACAATTTTGAGTTGTTTATGTTCAAGTCTTAAAATGTATTGAATCACTCCTGTCAGTCAGTTTTGCCTTTAAATCAAACAGGTGGTTGGATCTGTTTTGTCATATATGTGTTTATTCAGTCATTGTATAGTTTGGTATGATGTCCTGTAATAATGCAGTTGAAAAAAAATCCTAGTACCCGCAATGTCAATCAATTCTGGATATACAGGAGGGCCATAGGAGTTGACTGTAGTACAGGAACAGCAGAGAAGGTCTAAACCAGGCAAATGATTAGTGTTAGAACCACGGCTTGAAACTATACGCAAAGAAATGCATTATCATACCCTTTGGGAAAACAAATAACCCCTGCTAACTATAACATTGACAACACACCCCTAAGAGTAGACATAGAGGAAAGGGTTCTGGGTATCCATGTAGATAGTAGCCTGAACTTTGACTGTCATGTATCTGCAGTGGTAAGGAAGTAATTCTATGTGGCACAACTTGTAAGTAAAGGTACGGCTTCCATATCCAGTAAGATTTTAGTCCCACTGTTCACAACCCTCACTAGACAAATAATTGAGTACAACGCGCCATTTGCAATGTACTTGAACACGCATATTCATCAGTTGACCTCAGAGGTTCCTCACAAAGAAAATACTGTGTAAACAACATGTTCTGTGCAGATAGGCTGAAAGCCATTTCCCTTCATCTCCTATTCACTGTTAAGGGCAGCCTGTGTCTAAACCTACAAGGTGCTCATAAATCCAGCCCTAATGGAACTGCTGTATATCCGCAAGGCAAACAGCACGAGGGACATCCATTCCATTCAAGGGATCTGTACTTAGTGCATCAAACAGAACATACGAGAGAGATAGATACATGTCCCAGAGATTGCCACTTCTTTGGAATAGGTGAAGCAGAGTCCTCCCTGGCCCTCTTCAAGGCCAAGCTGGATTGATGGATGGGAAAATCTAAATTATCACCTGGGGTGGTGCCTATGTCACTTATGGGTAGGGACAGTCTTAAAATCTAAAAGTACAAAGGTGTAGGCACAAACCCATGCCTTCCTCCTGCCACTAGCAGACAAATAATCGGGTTGTAGTAGCTAAGCTTGTAAAGGCTCTTATGCCTTCAACATAGTAATCTCCTATGAACTTATGAAATTAACCTTATCTGCACTGTTGTACAATCTTTGAGTTAATATATACAGAATTGCATGGAGGCTACTGGAGCGATTCACCACCCTACAAAAATATTGTTTTTGCTGGTAGGTTTGACTTATTCAATAGGTTGGGATTAGATTGTTTTTTTCTAATGTAATGGAATTTGGTGTCTTCTGATTAGGAGTTTTATACTCAGTCACATAGGCATATGGGTATCAAAATACTGTTTATATGTTGCACTATTAAAACATGTCAAATTATGAACGAATGTTCATTGTGGTTTGTGTCATTTTTTTTTATAGAATGGAATGTTGTACCAGGGCATTTTTCATATTTTTTTGTATGGCTATTAGTTATGGAGTGTCTGATTTTAGTGCCTTCTTAATCATTCCTCCTCCATACTCCTCTTCAGCTCATATTTCAGATGGAAATTCACTCAGCTGTACAAGTAATTTTTGGGACAAATGTTTACTCATTGAGATGAATATGTCCATATAACATGCTAATCCTGTCAAACATTCCTTTCCTTCTGGTTACCTCTGTACACTTGTCATTACATCAGAAGGAAAAATCATACATAGTTCTCCTGAAATGAGACATTTTTGAATACTATAAGTATGATAGTATTCCTAGTTTAGAACTGCATGCAGTAAAGTACAGTACATGAAGATAAAGTTGTGTGTGCTTGTTACACCTGGAATCATCATCCAGGAAAAAAGAGGTCATTGTTCCCCTCTACTCATCACTCATTAGAACCATAACAGAGTACAACGCCCCTTTTGGTATGTACCTCACAAGACATCTACAACAACTGGAATGGCTGCAGAAATACCTCACAAAGAGGATTACTGGCCTCAGATGCCCTATGCAGACTGTCTCAAAAAACTCCAGCTTTATTCAGTCACATATCGCCTACTCAGAGGCGATCTCTGCCCAACATACAAAGCTATGTCAAACCCAGAGCTGTTGGACATGCTCCACGTAAAGAAATCCCAATCCCTCAGAGGTACACGCTCTAGGGACCTAAACCTTGTCACCAAAATAAATAGAACATGCTGGAGGGATAGATTCCTGCCCCAGAGACCTCCCATACTCTGGAACAAACTGCCTATGTATATCAAACAAAGCTCCTCATTAGCACTCTTCAAGAAAAATCTTAATGATTGGATGGGAAATAGGAAATTCACCCCGGGATCACCTCTCTGGCTCTGCTCGACAGGGGCACAGGAAAATAATTTTCTTGGGTGGCGAAAGCCAGAGTACCTTTTTGGCTAGGCTTATATAGGCCCTAGGGCCAATAGCTGAGTACCTACCTATGAAGTGTTGTCTGTAGCTGAGAATCCAGATACATTATTTTGATAAACTTGCTAGACTATTTCAAATGGTTTCAGAGATGTGCTTTATTTCTAGATTGCAAGTATTTTTACATAGCCATTTGGGTGTTCTGTTTTTGAGTTTAGTTCACAAGCATGTGTCTTTCACCTTTTTATTCAGGTTGGCAAACGCATTGTATACTTTCATCCAGCATCTTCAGTCTCAAGACATTCAGCAACTGCCTCATTTGAGCTTGATGATGGTAGCTCCTCCCCTTTACCATAATGCTTAGTCACTTTAACCTGCACTCAGCAATGGAGGGGCCGTTATCTGTCTGTACTTGAGATGTAACTGGTACCTGCAGGTAAAGCAAAAGGAGATTGCACTTGGGAATTGCCACCTTTTCAAATGTCCAAAAAAGGACATTTTATGTGGAAATGTAGGATTTTGCAGAGCAAATCATACCTACAACCAGTGCAAAGCACTGAACTTCAGTTATTGCCAGAATAAAAGCTAATTCCTGTAGCATTTGAGTTATTTATGCTCTTTCATGTAATATATTTTTTAACTGATTTTATGTTAAATTATTTTACATAAATATTGAAGGAAACTTAAATATTTTTGCTTTAAAATGTCAAGGCATTTGCCATTTTTCATCCCCCCACCCCCCAGAGGACACAACTGCCCAAAAAGGGACGTGGTAAAAATGTGCACTTGTCTAAATATCTTGCCCCCATGTTGGAGCTATTCCAGGGGAAGAATTTAAGACTAGGTTGGGCAAATGTTAGCAACTAGAAGAGACAAGGTTCTTTCTTCCCTTCTGCATCCTGAAAGGTTACAAGATCTACAAAGCCCTACCCCTGAGGTATACAAGGCTAATGAGTTATCTATTCCAGATGACCCATCCTTTAGAGAAGTTGCCAAGCTGCTGATGTCCACCATGGATGGACATGGGCCTCCCATTCTTTCCCCCGGAAATATGTAAAAAGTATCTAAGAAAGATGCTTGGATGGTTATTTTGCATGGATCCTACTATCAGTGATGCCATATATGCAGCTTAGGACCACCTGGTGCTATTCTTTTGAACCCCAAGAAGACAGCTGCACTGTATATACCCCCAGCTAAGGGGAGTTGAGATCCTGATCAAGCACCCTGGGGCAAACACCTGCACAATGTCTTCGGTCCAGACTAGGTTTTTGAGACTACTGCACTTTGTTATCCTGCTACGTAGCAAGGTGTCTGTAGCTTTGGAAACTGCAAATTGTATCACACTCGTAATTAGACCTTCATCTGTCTCATGTCCAGATTGCAGTGATGTCCTGCAATTTCATTGTTGCAGTATTCTTTACATTAGGGATCACCTGCCAAGGACGGTCCAACATCTGGCCAGTGTACCAAAGCCTTTAGGTTGCTTTAAGGTGCCCCATACATCACAGGTATGCTCCTTGCATAGTGTAAAACACAAAAGTAATGTCTGGACCATACCATCCTCAGAACTTCTTTGCCGCCAGTTCGAACGCCATCACTTGATCATCAGTCTGAACGCCTCTGCCGTTGCTGGTTCACCAAGCTGTTGCAGGTAAGTGCCCCATTGGGGTTCTTTTTTCTTTATCTTTTTTTTTTTTATAGTTGCTTGTGGCGTTTCATGTCATCTAAGAAGGGAAAATGTCAGTGTGGGAGACAGATTCCTCATAAAGTCTGCCAAGACAAGTGTTTTTTTTTTTGCTTGGATGCCTTTCACAATCATACGTCCTGTTCCATTTGTCAGGCATTTGTTCCTAAAACCCTTCGTAGTAGACTTCTTTGGCACTTTATCTTGAAAGTCAACATCTTAAGCTGCTTGTGAAAGACACTATGGAGGGTACTTTCTGCTCCGAGGGACAGCTGTCCATGAAGAAGATGACCAAGAAGCCTTGGCTGGAATCTTCTGCTATTCAGCCTCCACCGGACGTCTCTCCCGAAGCGAGTTAATACCTAGAGGCTCACCTGGATTTGTCATTGGATTCCTGTGCCACAACCGGGTTGGAGGCTAGCAGGGATCTGACTTTCAGCACTTCCGAGGAGGCTTTGCAAATGTCCATTTTTGATGCTCAGGGGGAACCACTGATTATTTCTGAGGAGCCTAGGTGTGTTTCTCAAATACTTAGTTTAAACGCACAAGCACAGTGGGACTGGTTGCAGCTTCCTGTCACGAATAGTCGAGACGTTATCTTGCATCCAAAAGTAACGTTTATTTGTGATAACACGACAATCTCTAAAATGAGCGCTTTCGTTTGGCTATGCCAAACTTTTTCAAATTTCTCAAATATTAGTCAAAGAAGAAGTCCCTACTACTATCATTGAATGCTGTCCTGAGTCAGAGCCTTCCAAATTTTATAAGGCAGACATCCCAATAAAGAAAAAGCAAAATACTAAACCTATTTTTCCTGCTCCTAAGGATCCATAGAGTGAATGGCAGGCCTTCATTAAGGGTTTGTTTAATGCTTTTATGGCATTGAAACCTCCTCAAGGGGTTTCTGCTCCAGCCCACCTTGGTCCTCTACTCCCCTAAAAAGACCCAGGAAACAGGATTCCTCTGAGTAGGAGCTGGCTTCAGATGAGGAATCCCTTGCTTGCTCATCTCAGATTCCTTCTGCTTTGGACTATGGATCAGAGGAAGAGGAATCTACCAGTCCTGATACACCTTTTGAAGAGATTTCTTTTGGGGACATGATCTGCTGCAGGATGATGGAGTTCTTTAAATGGGATTGTGCTTAGGTCTCTGAGGTACATAAAAGATGCTATGAATTGCTGCAGATGGAGTCTCCTAAACCTTCTGCTGTTCCTCTTGTGTTGGCTGCCTTGTTGGATGCATTTTCCTATGCTTCTAAGACACCAGACTTAGACCCTGCTCCCAAGAAACCTGATAGATTTTAAAGGGTGCCTGAAGAATGCAAATTTTTGTTCGTGTCCTTCTGCTGACCACACAGTGGTATCTGTAGCTTTGGACAAGCCCTCTCAATTGCTTCCTTCTCCCAAGTTACTGCACTCTGATAAAGGTAGCAAGACCTTGGAAAGGATAGGCAAGAAGGTGTACACCTCTGCTACCTTGGCTTTTAGGGCTGCTAATTATCAGACCCATATGTCCAGGTACTTGTTGGCTGTTGTATTCTAGGCTTGTCAGGTTACTTGTAATTTTCCAGATTCTTTGGGTAAAACTTCTGCTCTTTTCTTGTTAGGGACATCCTCCCAGGTGGTTCGTCATTCCAGTAAGTGTAGTTATGATTCAGCAGATGTTTCTTCTAGGGCTGCTGCTTTTGGTTCAGTGAGGAGGAGGTATTCTTGGCTTTGGCTTCAACCTTTTCCTGGTGATATTAAGGCTAAGTTGATGGATGCCCCTCTTGATAATAAACACTGCTGCTGCTGCTATGTTTAAGTCCCTTCAGGATAAGGGCAAGACTTCACAGGAACTTAAACATGTGTTTGTTTCTCTTGTCCCTAAATTTCAGAGAAACTGCCCCAATAAGCCAGCCTTTGTTCACAGGGAATTTTGCCATCCTCCTAAAGGCAAAAATGGTGGCAAGCGGGCTCCATCTGCTAAAGCTACTCAGATGTCAGTGCCTCAGATGTCTCCTTTTCCAGATAAACCAGGTGCTGTCTGACTATCCTATTCTTCCCAGACACTTTCCTTTTTCTTGTCGTCCCCCATCACTATTAAGGATTCCTGGATCCTGTCCATTATTCGTCAGAGGTATTTCATGGTTTGGAAATCCCTTCCCCCTTTTATTTGTTCCTTGCCCTCAGGAACAATTCTTCTACTTTCCAGAGGTGTTTGGCATATTTTGATTCAGGGTGCTATTCAAGAGATGCCTATGTCCAAAAGGGGGAGGTTTTTTTACTCCAGGCTATTTCTAGTACCCAGAAAATAGGGTATGTGAAGACCAATTCTAGACCTGTCTCATCTAAACAGTTTTTTAAAGGTTCCCTTCTTTTGAATGTTGTCCCTTCAGACTTTGTTCCCTCTTTTGCTTCCTGGGGCTTACATGATGTCTCTGGATCTCAATGATGCTTATCTCCATATTCAGATCCATCCCCTTTTCAGAAAGTTTTTACATTTCTCTGTTGCTTCCTGGTATTTTCAGGACTTTTCTGCTGCCCCAAGGGTATTCATAAATTGTCTCACTGCTGTGATTGCTTTTTGCAGAATTCAGGGGATCCAAGTATTTCCTTACTTGGATGACCTGTTTCAGGCATCCTCCCTAGAGATCCTGTTACAAAGTCTTCATTTTGCCATTTCTCTTCTGCAAAGACTGGGGTTCACAATAAACTTCAAAAAGTCTTTTCTGACTCCTCCTCAGGACCATGTTTTTCTGGGGTGCAGGATTCAGATAGTGCCTGTGCTGGCTTCCCTGCCTCCTTCCAAGGCCTTGACACTCATTTCCTCCTTTCATATTCCTAGGTTCATAGGAGGTTACTAAGCTAATGGCCCTAAGGCCTTAACAAGCCTAACCATGGAATACCCTTGTTCCCTAGTTGACCATGGTTAGATGGTCATTGTTAGCAGAGCAAATCTGTGATTAGCACCGACTGTCCCTGTCCATGAGGGACATACTTACCACCCCCCAGTATGAATTTGCAGTCTCCAATCTAATTGTCAAGGTTGTGCTTAAATAGGGTCATTAAGGAGCTCTGCTTCATGTGAAGTGGGAGTTTATTCCAGAGGAGTGTAAATCTGTGGTAGACATATCTGTCTCACCAACATGTCCTGTTTATAAAAGACACACTAACTCATAGATTAGTAGGAGGCTAACTGCCTTTGTGGGCCATTTTAAGCCTAGCCAATTACCCCATGTGAGAATCAAACCATGCACCTTGTGTTTGTCTGGTAAACACCTTAAACATTATGCCACCCTTCCATCAACTCTTCTTCCTCTGGCCTCTATTACAGCCTTGTAATTTCTGAGAGCTCTAAGTTTCATAGCATGCATCATCCCTGTGCTCCCCTTGGCCAAACTCCATATGAGAAAGTTTCAGTGGTAAACCACAAAGAGACCACAGGAAACACCAGCTCGGTAATGCAGGCAGCAGTACAACCAGAAAGGCAAACCAAACAATGCAAAGAGATGAATAAATAGAATTTATTGCACAAAGCTCCAAGGATTTAGTGCTTTCATAAAAAACTTCATTACAATTACTAAAACACAGTACAGCACCACATATATATACCCAACCCACAAATTCATACCCAGCACACAATATTAAATGCAAAATATTCATATAAAAATACTTTATACAAAGGCAATAAAAATATATACATTGTTTTTACCATTCCAATAAACAATAGACTTAGTCATAGAATGCAAAATGTGAAGTCACTCTATACAATATAAGATTTTAATTTAAGCACACTGGTTATAGATAAATTGTCATTGAGACCCGGGGGGGGGGGGGGTTGTGGCACTCAGTCTCAATTGCCAACTTAATTCCTTGGCCTCAAGCTCATCTTCCCAGGGTCCCCCCTGAAATCCCTCTGAACACACACTAACACACACAAAAAAAAAACAAAGACATGATCTGTATTAGTACTAATGTGCCTAGCCAGTGCATTTTTCATATCCCCCTATATATTGTTATTGTCTTGGTATAAAGTATTTTTGCATGAATATTTTGCATTTAATATTGTGTGTCTCTTTAAAGTATTTTAGTTTTTTAATTGAAGGGGAAATTTCATTGGGTATGAATTTGTGGGTTGGGTATATATATGTGGTGTTGTACTGTGTTTTAGTGATTCTGATGAAGTTTTTTACGAAAGTGCTAAATCCTTGGAGCTTTGTGCAATAAATTCTATTTATTCATCTCTTTGCGTTGTTTGGCTTGCCTTCCTGGTTGTACTGCTGCCTGCATTATCGAGTTGGTATTTCCTGTGGTCTCTTTGTGGTTCTCTAGTTCAAGTGTGCTGTGGTGGTGTGTCCGGACCAGGATTTGAGCCCAATGGCATGGAGAAATTAACCCAGAGTGTGGGTCTGTTAACCCAGTTAGTCCAAAAATTAACCGGGAAGGTTAACAGTATGCAGTATCATTTAGACCATCTTGCTGGGAAGGAAAATGAATTCCTTCAGACCCCTGCATGTTTGTTCAATGTTGGGCAGAGGTCTCAAGTTCAAGGTAATCCTTGAAGAACTGATTTGTCGGATGCTCCGAGTAGCCCTCCCAATAATGTTAAGCAGTGGCGTTTGGGGACAGTATCTTTTGAGGAACTGGAGCATAATGTGGAGCCGCAATCTTTAGAACAGTCTATTTTTCGTTGCAAGAGGTTGCAACTTGATAATGCCTACCTATGTGAATGTATCAGGGTAAAGAGGGTACAAAAGGGCCTTCGATCCTGGAAGTTCCCCAGTGGGGTTAAGACTGGTTCTCCATTTCATGAGGAACTTCTGCAACTTTTTGACCAACACGGCAGTGAGCTCCTGGAGTCCCTGGTAAAATTTAATCAAAGGGAGATCGATGGCTTGATTGTGGAATCCGAGAGGTTGGACAGTGCCATCCACAGTGATTTGTTGTTCCCAGACTATCAGAATGACTATTTGGCCATTTTTAAAAAAGTCAATGGGGACATAGAATGGGAAGTAATAAGAGGAAAAAGTTTGAAAGAGACCGCATAATGTATGCGGAAGTGAAGGCATATCCCAAACCACCTTCAACCAATAGGAACGAAGCTTCAGATGATGTTCGTCAGTGGAAGGGCCCTCTTAACCAAGATAACCTTGGGTGAAGCGGAAGTCCCTTTAGATAGGAATTCAGTGAATGGGCCTTGGAGGTCCAAACGAATAGAAAATCAGAGGAATAGAGGCAACAATGGTTATTCCAACACCAGGAACTAACAGCAGAGGAACTATCGGCAGGGGAAATATCACTACAACAAGAATTGGGAACAGAGGTGAATTTGGACTTTTCTTATTTGGTTTCTTGGAAAGAAAATGATATACAAGGTACTATTGGTGATGTTTTTTCTTCCAATACCCAAGGTTCAGTTGTTGAAATGGTTCAGAATTGTGCTGGTGATTTCATGTTTTATAATTACAGTGATTTTAAGTGCAATATGGAACATGTAAATCTACTTAGTAGGGGCGAATTGTTTGTTCCTGCATCCAGTTTCCAAATTGATAGGTTACTTGTGGATCTTAAATTGTTTCTTAGGAAAATGTGTTTTAAACTTGTGTTTAATGAAGAAGTTGACTGTGTAGGGGATATTCTGAGGAGAAGTAGCATGTTTAATCCCCGCATTGCCTCTACCACTCATGATTTTTGAAAAATTGGTAGAGTTTGATTTTAGGAACTTACTGTATGAACTCTCTAATAATAAACAGCTCAGGGTTATGAAACCTGAAAGGGTGGAGGGATTGTCATTATGGAGAAGGATGATTATATTAATAAAATGTTATCACGTTAATAATAGTGATTTATAGTTTCATACTAGGCTATCTCCCCTGGGGCAATTATAAGCCTAGCCCAATTCTGTATGTCTTACGCCACCCCTTGATTTGAGTATACTGTGCCCTTTTTAAGGTTTAGTTTACTGTGCCTCTGTCTAATAGTGACACGGAAGTAATCCCTGGGACAAACCTACGATCCCCCATCCACCTATCGAGATTCTTCTTGAAGAGATTCAGTGAGGTGCTCTGCCTCACATGAACTGGAATTCTATTCCAGAGCGAAGGGAGCCTCTGGGTTATGAACCTGTCCCTCCAGCAAGTTCTATTTATTTCTGTGCTGAGGTTCAAGTCCCTCGAGCGTGTGGCTTTAAGGGATTTAGATTTACTGAGGTGGAGCATGTCCATCAATTCTGGATTTGACATAGCTCCGTACGTCAGGCACAGATCGCCTCAAAGTAGGCGGCATGCAACTGAGTAGACCTGGAGTCTCTTTAACCGAGCAGCATATGGCATCTGTTTGAGACCCTTGATCCTTTTGGTGAGATACTTTTGGGGTCTTTCTAATTGCTGCAGGTGTCGGGTAAGGTACATCCCAAAAGGGGCATTGTATTCTATGATGGGCCTGATGAGGGATGAATAAAGGGGCACAATTACCTCTCTTGATCTAGATGTGAAACCCTTCGTGATGAGGTGGGCTATGTAGAAGGTCTTTCTAACCACTTTGGCAATGTGGTTTTCAAAGGAGAGATTGCTATCAACTTGGGTCCCCAGGTCCCTAATAACTTTCTCTGTACTTAATGGGTTTTTGCCTATGTGGTAATTTGTGGGCACATCGTTTTTGCCAAAGGGTATGACTATACATTTTTTGGCATTTAGCTTTAAACCATGGCGCTGGCACCAGTTATCTGTCTCTGTGAGGCCTTTTTGAAGGATGTTTGTGTCAGCTGGAGAGTTGATTATGGCACCCAGTTTGCAGTCGTCTGCGAACTTGGTGAGCCATAGTCCTCCCACGTTTGCCTGTACCTCGGAAAAATATATACCGAACAAGAGTGGTCCCAGGACAGAACCCTGTGGGATGCCACTTGTGACTGGTTTCGAGTCTGACATGGCTCCAGCAACTCTCACTCTGTGGGTTCTGTCTTTGAGCCAGTTTGCGACCCATCTTGTGACATAGGGGTTATATTTAAGCTGGATAGCTTATCTATGATGCCAGTGGGGTATTGTGTCAAATGTCTTTGCAAGGTCCAGATAGGCTGTGTGGACTACCTTCCCTTCATCTATGGCTTTGGTGACTGTTTCGAAGAAGTCAACCAGGTTCAAAAGGCAGGATCTGCCCTTGACAAAGCCAAACTGGGTAGGATCTAGTGTCTGTAGGTCCCCAATATCTCTGTTTATGAGCTCCATGATGATCCTCTCCATAGCCTTGCAGACTAAGCTAGTCAGGCTTATGGGGCGATAGTTTCCAGGGTCCGTGAGGCTCCACCTTTGTGGAGTGGGACCACTGTTGCTGTACGCCATTCTGTGGGCACATATCCTGTAGTGAGGCTGAGATTGTATAGCTGTTTTATTTGAGGAATTAGTTCCTCTTGGAGTTCATGTAGGACGCAACCTGGGACGCCATCTGGTCCCATGGAAGCAGTGTTTTTTGCTTTGGGGAGGGCAGCCTTCACCTGAGCATCTGAGATGTTTCGGAGGCAGCCCTCTGCCGGGATAGATACTTGCTCTTTTGGGGGAGGGGGGGGTTTGCACTGAACCTGTCTGCCAGGATATTGGCGATGTCTGTAGGTTCAGTGTATTTTTTGTTGTTTAGAATCAACTCAGAACAAGTCTGGGAGTTGCATCCCAGGTTCCTAACATAACTGAAAAAAGCCTTATGATAGTCTTTGGTGTCCTGTGCAATTTTTCTCTCAAAGCTGGCCTTGGAGGATTTTATGAGGGATCTTAATTTTTTGCTAGTACTGATCAGAGATGCCTTCCCTCTTAGGGATTTTGCTCTGTCATGTAGTAGCTTCCTCCTTCTGTTGTACAGTTTATTTATGGCAGGGGTCCACCAGACTGGACGCCTGCCTTTGGATGATTGGGTCTTGGTTTTGTTTGGGATAGCATGATCCATGCATTCCTGGAGATGTCCGTATAATGCGTTTATATAGGATTCTGCAGTTTGGGCCGTAGTTTCCACTGGCCCTGGGGCCTCGAAGGATTCCATGAAGACACATCCTTAAGTCTTATTAAATTGACCTATCAGCATATTGATTTTTATTTACAAGATATGTTGGATGAAGAAGAAGAAATATCTTTTGATGTTTTTGTTTTTTTCAAGTAAAATGCGAGACATGCATGAACTGTTCCAAACCTGATTAACCACTATCATTTACCCTTCTCTTACCTCACTATCCTTAACCGCTTTTTAACAAGGCGCCTCACCTTTGTAACTGACCTATGTTTTTTTTTATATGCTGCTGTTATTTTTTTCCCAAGATGTGATGTATCTTTATATTGTATTTAGAACTCAACTGTCTTCCTTTTTTGCATTAACAATGTTCATATGTCTGTTATGTACCTGGAGCTTTTCTCCCCGGGCCTCCGCTGAAAATGGACATGTATCCAGTCGGACTCTCCCGGTTAACAAATGTAAAATAAATAAAGAAATAAAAATACCCGGTTGTACCGGTTATTTTTGGAATGCCGAAAATTCATAAGTGTATAAACAATCCACCTATGAGGCCAATTGTTAGTGCTAGGAAATCTAAGATGCACCCCCTTGGAAAATATGGTGATTTCATTCTTAAAAGCTGTCTAGAGCCTTTTGAACATATATGTAAAGATTCCTGGGACTTTTTAATGAAGATGAAAATGGTGGAATTCTCTGAAAATTGTGTTTTTTTGACCATTGATGTGGTAGAATTGTATAATGTCTTTCCCCACAATGTGGGGTTAGAGAATGGTTTCATGATTTTCGTTGTGAATGCACGGTCTTTGACAATAACACCATTAATGTTTTGGTTCTTTGTATGGAACTAGTATTTTAACACAATTTTGTGTTCTTAGCTGGGCAATACTTCAGGCAAAGAAAAAGTGTTGTGATGGGGGGAGGCATGTGGCCCCATCTTTTGCAAATATTAATTTATTACGGTGGGAGAGATGCATTTTGTTTCCACACTTTGGAGTAAAACCATGGAGTTTATATCTGTTCTTTGGACAACATTTTTATTGTTTGGGATAGAACAGTAGATGAAATTAATGATTTTATTAGTTTCTTAAATACTTCTACCTCTTTTTTGAAGTTTACCCATCAGTTTGATTTGTGTTCCATGAACTATTTGGATGTTACCATTTCTAAGGATGTGGGTAACAGGAGTTGGATTAGTGCAATATATCGTTAAACCCACTTATAGTAATAGTATTCTTCATTTTGAAAGTAATCCTTTTCACCAAAAGGCTGGGATAGTGAAGGGCCAATACATTCGGCTCGCCCGAATGGTGTCTGAGTGGGATCAGTTTTTTAAGGAGTGTGAAAAAATGCAGAGTATGTTTCAATGTAGAGGATACCCTGCAAGTTTAGTATCACAAGTTGTTAATGACATCAAAGATAGTAAGGGGGATATTATTCCCCTTATTAGTTCGAGTTTGGGCCTGGAAAAAATAAAGGCAGGGGCTGGTTGGGGCTTTCATTACCCAGTTTTGTAATGAGGCAGTTTCTGTCAGGGAAATTATTTATAAATATTAGAACATTTTTTCTGTATTCCAAGAAATGGCCAGGGTTGCTGAGGTCAGACCCCGTATTGTGTTTAGGAGAGGATAAACACTTAAAAATTATTTTGAACATCCTACCATTGATTATGGGCCTTATGTTTCAAATAAAAAATGGGGCACCTGTAAATGTGGCAGTTGCCCACAATGTAGGATGGTGTTGGATGGTGACCAGATAGAGGTTAATCACTGGATCTGTAGGTCCAAGTTTCATTGTACTTTTAATACCACAGATGTTATATATGTGAGCAAGTACCTTAATTGCCACCATTTTTATGTTGGAAAGACAAAAAGAAAGTTCAGGGAATGCCTGTATGAACATGGATTAGATATGAGGAAGGGGGATATGAAAAATGCACTGGCTAGGCACATTAGTACTAATATAGATCATGTCTTTGTTTTTTTTTTTTTGTGTTAGAGTGTGTTCAGAGGGATTTCAGGGGGTGACGCTGGGAAGATGACCTTGAGGCCAAGGAATTAAGTTGGCAATTGAGACTGAATGCCACTGTCCCCCCGGGTCTCAATGACAATTTATCTATAGCCAATGTGCTTAAATTAAAATCTTACATTGTATAGAGTGACTTCCCGTTTTGCATTCTATGACTAAGTTTATTGTTTTTTGGAATGGTAAAAACAATATATATTTTTTATTGTCTTTGTATAAAGTATTTTTACATGAATATTTTGTATTTAATATTGTGTGTTGCTTTAAAGTATTTTCGTTCTTTAATTGAAGATGAAATGTCATTGGGTATGAATTTGTGGTGCTATACTGTGTTTTAGTGATTCTGATGACATTTTTTACGAAAGTGCTAAATCCTAGGAGCTTTGTGCAATAAATTCTATTTATTCATCTCTTTGCATTGTAAAGTTTCAGTGGTTCCTGAAGACAGTCTGCCTTCAACATGCATATCCACAAGAATTTGTAGTTCCTCCACTACCTTGTCTCAAGAAGCTTCACTGATGGATCCAACAGTTGTCTCTTAATCATTGGCTCCTTTTTCATCCCCCTCTTCCCTCTCAGGATCTGTTCACAGATGTTTTAAACGTGGGATGGGGAGCAGTTGTTGGCTCCCTAAAGGAGCAGGGGGTGTGGTCGCCTCTTCAACAGAAAAAGCATATCGCTGTCAAAGAGATGAGAGCTCTTCTGCTTGCTCTTCAAGCTTTTCATCCTCTTTTCTCCCCAGGACCTCTCACTGTATTTACAGGCAATATCACAGTGATGCAGTATTTAAAGAAATGGGGGAACAAAATCTTATCTTATTTTCCAGTTGGCACTCCTGGTATGGTATGGGATCTAGCGGTGGTGGTGCTACGGTAGCATTGTTGCCTCACAGTAAGATGTTGTCCTGTTCGATTCTCAGCTAGAGCGTCTTCTGTGTGGAGCCATGCCTGAATGGGCGTACCTTCGTTGAAGGTTGTGCATCAGGGCTGGCAACTCGGCACGTAAAAATCTACTGCCAATCATTAGCGGACCGGAGTTTCACTGTGGCGACCCCTAACCGGGAAAAGCCGAAAGATACAACAATTCCTGGTATGGGATCTTGCTGTCCAGTGTCAATTAACTCTGCAGACAGTTTGCATTCCCTCAGGTCAAAACATTGTGGCAGACACACTAAGCAGGTCCTTAACTCAGTCTGACAAATGGATGCTTCACAGGAATGTGTTTCTGGACATTGTCCACCAGTGAGGTACTCTTCAGATAGATCTGTTTGCCTCCCCTTTGAACAGACAACTTCTGCCAATTTTGTGTCAGAGTCCCAGGTCCTCTGGTTTGGAAGGTGGATGCCCTATCTTTTTCTTGGAAGGGGGTGTTTCTTTATGCATTCTCTTCTGCTTCCTCTCATTCCAAATTCAAAATTCAGCAGGATGCTCCCACAATATTGTTGGTGGCTCCCTTTTGGCCGAGACAGCATTGGTTCCATTTTCTTCTGCATTTAGCCAAGGGCAGTCATCACAAATTACCGCAAAGAACAAGGGATCTCTCATCCATTTCCACCTAACCACCCTTCAACTGACACTGTGGGTGATAAGATTTTGATTCCACATAGACACTTTTTTTCTGAGGACATGTTTGGGTCCTGCAGGAGGCCAGGAAACCCAATACTAGGAAATCCTATTTATCCAAATGGAAGAGGTTTTCTGTTTGGTGTCTTTCTTGAATCTTGGATCCATTTTCTGTGGAAATTCCTTTTTTCTGTCTTATCTGTATAAATTGCTCATTCCTGGGTTGGCTTATTCTTCTGTTAAGGCCCATTTATCAGCTGTATGTGCTTGTCTGCCTTTATCTCCTCCTTTAGCTTCTAGATTTGAGGCTAAACTTCCTAAAAGGCGTCCTTCCTATTAGGCCTCTCAGGAAGCATGGTTCTCCTCCCTGGGAATTTAATTTTGTTTTGGAAAAATTGACTTGGGCTGCTTTTGAGCTTGCAGCTTCAGCTTCCTTGCTACATTGCTCTTGGAAGACTGTACTTTTGTTAGCCCTTACTTCTGCCAGATGGGTGTCTGAGCTTCAAGCCCTCATGACTTGTCCTCCTTTTTTGATTTTTTTTTCATAAGGATAGGGTGTCCTTACAAACTAATCCTTCTTTTATGCCCAAGGTGGTGAATGAGAGTTGTGCCTTAATCAATCTATTAATGTTCCCACTTTTTTCCCTTTTCCACAGTCTGCCATTGAGAAGGTGCTGCATACGCTGGATGTGCATAAACAACTCAGATTTTATATGGATAAGACCTTGACTGTTAGGAAGTCTGATCAGCTCTCTGTTTCCTTTCATCCTAGGTCCTTAGGATTAGCTGTATTCAAGCAAACTATTTCTTGAATCTCAAAAGCTATTTCTTTTTGTTATTCCTTTCATAGTAAAAGTCTTCCTTATTCTGTTAAGGCTCATTCTACTAGGGCTGTGGCTTCTTATGGTGCTGTTTTCAAGGGTTAGATACTAACTATATTTTTAAGGAAGCTACCTGGACTTCTGAGCTTAGTTTTACCAAAAACTATATGTTGGATGGAATCTTCAGAGCTAGAGCTGATTTTGCTAGGGCCATCCTTCACAGCTTCCTAGAGGGCTCTGCTGGTCCTTCCTGACCTTTGGCACTCTCCCTAATGTAAAGAATACTGCAACAGTGAAATGGAAGGACATAGTATGGTTGTGTAAAAATCTTACCATAATGGTATATGTCCTCTTCACTGTTACAGTATTCACTCCCTCCCTCCCTCCACCCTCTGCTCCATTTCTTTTCTGGCTGTACTGATTACCTCACTCTTCCTTGGATTGGCACTCCTACTGGGGCTCTCAGTTCTGAGGATGGTACATCTAGATGTCACCTTTATGCCCTACTCTATGCAAGGAGCATACATGTGATGTAAAGTGTTCCTTAATGAAAGCTAAAGTCTTTGGTATACTGGCCAGACCTAATGCCACCCTTTGCAGGGGATCCCTAATGTGAAGAATGCTGCAACACAGAAGAGAAGGACAGCTAGTGTTATGTTAAGATTGTACACAACTGTGCTTTCATAATTGATACAGTCCTGGAAAATCTTTCATAGGTTCATACTCCATTTTAAATTAATTTTGCCATGCCCTTTTTCGAGAAAGTTAGTATGTGCTGCCTCTGTCTAACAGTGACACAAGTGACCCCGGGTAAACCTATTATCTCCCATCCACTCACAGCATGTCCTATTTATTTCAGTGCTGAGGTTTCAGTCAAAGCTGGCGTAGCTCGGGGGGATTTGATTTTCTGAGGCATGTCCATTAATTCCGAGTTGGACATGGACATATATATATGGCAGCACAGTTCCAGTTGCTGCAGGTGTCTGGTAAGTACATCCCCAATCCCCCATAAGTCTTGTCTCAAGAAGCAGCTGATCAGGACCCTGCTTATGATTTCCACAGAGGGCTACTAATTGATTTAGCGTAGCTTGGACTGATCTGATATTATGGCTAGGGCAGCAGGCCCAGGCATGTGCCTTTATTGGATAACATGGCTGAGACTCTCCTCTCTTTAAGGAGAACCTTATGTAAACCGTCATGTGTGGCATGTTTTGGAAGAGAGAACCTTCTCTGGCCAGTGCCCTCATAATCTTTTCATTGATTTTCAGAAGGGGAAACAGATCCTGTCTGTTGTACAGGAGTATCTATCATTCCCCCTCCTTCAGCTGATCAATTGTAAGGTGGTCTTACTCCTTTCGTTGTGCCATCAAAGTCTCCCAGGAGGGTGAACTTGCTATTCCGTCTAGGGCTGTTTTTGGGAAAGAGCTTGGAAGGCTGTCATAAAAGAACAGTAGATTATCAGTCTTTCTCAGATGGCCATGTTTTAGAGATTTTGGTTCTTTCCCTAGAAATAGCACAGGGCTCTGTTCAGAGAATGGGGCATCTCTCTAGATTTTATGGGACAGGCCTAGTTTTTTTTCTTCAGCGGCCCTCTAAATGGTTCTGCAAGGAATGGAAGGCTTCATCTCCTCTTGAATCTCAGAAGCAGCATGGCCAGTGAGCACATCTGATATGTAAGTTCAGGATTGTGATCCTCAGCAGGGAGTCATGTCACATTGTGGATCTTTCATTCAGCTGGGTGCCTGAACAGTGTCAGTAAACTTAGACACATTCTAGCTTCAATCTCAGCAGTTCTCAAAGGGGTTCACTTGATTTGATCTGTATGTTTTGTCTTTTTTCTGTTCCCATAAGGTTTGACAAGGTACTAACTGTTGTGAAAACCTTGCATGAGATATAAGCTTTGTGTTCTCTTATTTGTGTGACAGTTTGCTGTTCACCCATCAACAGTCTGCATTGACATCCTGTTGTGGGCTCTCCCTTGATTGAAGTTTCTGGGATTCTCAGTTAACTTGGAGTACTGCTTACTGTCTGCTTCCATCTCTGATGAATGTCTCTTAGCTTGGAGTTTGATATTTTCTGCTATCATTCCTGCTTGCAGAAAAGGTCTGGGAGGTTTTTCTCTACCCTAGGTTGAGTGTACATTAAATGAGATTACTTCTATAGGTTCATAGGTTAGCACTAGGCTAACTGCCCTTGTGGGCCACTTTAAGCTTAGTTAATTATCTCATATAAGAATCAAACCCTGCAACTTGTGTCTGTAAGATAAACACCTTAACCATTATACCAGCCTTCCACCAATACATTTCCCTAATAGCAAAGTCCAAAATTATTGTTGATCATAGGAAATCACTGCCACTGCTCATTGGCTCAGTGGTACAGCAAGTAGTATTATTGCTTCACAGCAAGATCTTGGTTTCGATTCTCATCTAGGGTGCTTTCTGTGTGGAGTCTGCATGTCCTCCCTGCATCCACATGGATTTTTCTTGGATGAAATTAGAAAATTATTCTATTCTACATCCCAACAGGAGGGGGCTTTGTCTCCGCAATTCCCTTACATCTACCCATTAATTTATTCACTAATAACCTGCTTTATCCTCTACAGGTACAACAAAACCTAACCTTTCAGTCAGTAGGCATGATATCTTGAAACCCTTTCTGACAGGGAACCAGTCTCATCAAGGAATGCAAGCTCATTCACTTGCATATTATATGAACACCTACAGTCAATTTGGAGAATGACAGTTCACCTACAGCATGTTTTTGGGAGATACTCGAAACTTCAGTCATTGTATTTCACTCAGTGGAAGGTTTAAGGAAGATAACTTTAATATGACATAGTTGTACCCAGAGGAGGTCATGGGTTTGGCTTTCTGCATGAGGGCATGGTAAAGTGTCAAGTTCTATACCTTCCAGTACCATCGGGTTTTAATGAAAGCTATGCTCTCCATGGTACTTTTGATATATACAAGGATGCAGGTGTTGCAGTTGATAGTAGACCTTTACTAGCAGAGTCACCAAGACCTTACAGCTCTGTATCTCCTATCAGACACCAGCAATAGAGGCCCAGAGTGGTGGCAGTCCCCACTAGTTGCATCATGCATCTTTCCTTCCTATAGCTAAATTTGTCTCAATTTCTGTTTAAGGTTGCTTTACTGGCAGGTGGGAAGCCTGCTTCAGCCCCTCTATGGTTCAAATATGGTGTTCTTCGTGAATAAGGTGCTGCTTTGAAGCTGACAGTGGGACTTCCACCTATAGTGGATTTGGAGGGGCATACTGTATTCAGGGTCTTTCCATGTTTAATGTAAACTAATCAATAATGTGATACCACATTAAGTTAGGGTACATCATTGCTTTTTTTTCCTGTATAGAAGTACAGAATAAGCAAGTCATTGATGACCCAAAAAAGTTTTTATAGAGAATTTGGAAACAAAGCAAAAGTTATAGAAACTCCAGCAAAACAGAAGAAATATAAACACTTTGGAGAAATATTTATGAAGACCTTGTGAAACATAATAAAGATGCTGAATGGATAGAAAAATTAAAAGAAACAGGAGTTATAATGTAGATGATATAAAGTGGGATGAAGTAACAACCAGAGAAATTGAAATAAAATTAAGAAAAGCTCCTAATTAGAAAACCATGGACCTGGATGCAGTACCTAACTTTTGGCAAAAAGTGTTAATATTATTGCAATTTAGCCCTGAGTAAGAATTACCTATATGCGCATCCTGAATGGACACCAACCTATTTAACAAAAGGAAAAATGACATTCCTCCTCAAGAATTAACTTGCAAGCCACCCTAAAAATTATAGACCAATAACTTGCCTTCCTACGATGTACAAACTATATACTAGCATTGATGCTGACAGAGTTCATAGTCATTTACGAAAACATTCAATTATGGCAATAGAACAAAAGGGTAACAAAACAAAGTCACATGGGACAAAGGATCATGTGTTGCTAGATAAAGCCATAACAGAGAATTGTAAAAAGGGAAGAATCTAAGTATGGCATGGATCGATTACAAAAAGCATTTGTTAGTATCCTACATCCATGGACAAAGGGATGCTTACCAATGTGTAAGATCCACCTTATATTGATCAAGTTCATTACAGGCAACATAAAACAGTGGCAAACCACTTTGCAGCTAAGCCATGACAAAGGGCAAATTATTATCCCAGGGATAAAATTCAGAGGGGGGAGATATTCCAGGGCGATTCTTTGTCATTGCTGATGTTCTTTGTGTTTCACTGTTGCAGTCATTACATTATCCTGCTTGCAGGCTACCCTCAGTCTGCCTGAATTCCAAGGTCTAAGTCTGGCGTCAGTTGCTGTCTCCTCTTCTCTGACATCAGTGCGCCAGGGGTATAAAAGATGCAGCAGATGCCATTTTCTTCAGTCTTTCTTGCCGCGCGGTGCCCGAAGCATAAGCAGTTCACAAGTGCCGGTCGGCCAACTCCTGAGATTTTCGTGTTCGAATTTCAGATCTGAAGTCTTCATTAAAAGCTAAGTACCCCGTTGGGGAAACTTTTTTCTTGCTCCAGACTGATGTCAGAAAAAGTTAATAATTGTATTTCTTGTGGGAAGCAAATACCTCATAAGGACTTTCATTCTTATTGTATTCCTTGCCTAGGCCCTGACCACGACATTGCTAGTTGTCGGTTTTGTGCTAGATTTAACCAACGCACTATTAAGCGTCGGTACGATTTTGCATTACACTACTTTGGCAGAAGATGTAATTATACCATGTCATCGGATAGCCATCCGACTACTGGAATTCACAAGAAATGCAAAGAAAAAGAAAAGGACAGGCATCTGAGGTCCAAAACCGACGGCGAGGCTTCTTCTAAGCCAGTCACCGGTTCTCAGTGAGGCACCTTCGCAGCCCCTGATGCCCGCTACTTTAGACCCACAGGCCGCTACCGACTCCCCTGGAAGGTCAAAGTATTGGACCTTCGGAAACTAATCCCTCAGATGGGTCTGGAGCCGCTGAGCAGGCATCGGCTTCTAAGGGTGTTTTCAGACCAACTCAATTATACATTAAAACCACTTCAGCTTCAAAGGCAAAGACTAAAGCACCCTTAAAGGCAAAGAAACAAGTACAACAGCCTCATGGACAGGCCTCCATGCCCAAAAAACAGATGCTCAAAATGGCCGAAGACTTAATTACATTGATCAGAGGTTCCCATCCCCCTCCTGATAAAAGAACTAGGCAAGAGACAGAATATGAATCTTCAGATCAGGTTTCCATTTCATCTGATTCCTCTTCTGATCAGGAATACTCTCTTCCTCCCTATGAGGATTCTGATGCTGAAGAAATCTGTTCCTTCACCTTCTCCTCCTGAGGACTACTCTTTTGAGGAAACCTTGCATACCATGAGGGAGCATTTCCACTGGGAGAGCCAAGATTTTTCAGAATCTAAGAAAAGGCTCGGAGACTTCCTTTTACTACCACAACACAGGCCCCTAGCTATTCCACCTGTTAGACATTGCTGATGATGTATTTTCAGAGTCCAGTCTGACCCCTGACTCCTTACCTCCAGCACCTGTTAAGCCAGACAGGTACTACAGGGTCCCTGACTGTCATAAATTCCTTTTCAAAAACCCTGCTGCTGACCCAGAAACCATCTCTCAGGGTCCCAAAGGGGTCAAGGCTTCCGCTGCAAAAAACCCTACCCACTCTGACAGGGATTCTAGGGCATTAGACAGATGGGGAAAAAGATTTACACTTCTGCTACCTTGGCTATAAGGGCTTTAAATTGTCAGTTTCATATGCTCAAATATCAGCAATATATTATGTCACTGCTTAAGCAGAAAATGTTGACAAATTCTGAATGTACAGAAAACAAAGAAATGCAGGATTTATTGCATGCAGCTGAACAAGTTGGAAAGCATACTTTGCAATGTAGTTTTGATTCTTTGGAGGCCTCCTGCAGAGCCGCTGTTACGGGTTCTTTCATCAGGAGGCATGCTTGGTTAAAGGAACAAAGTCTGCCTGATCATGTCAAAGCAAAATTATTAGATGCCCCATTACAGCATGAAACTTTGCTTGGTGTTAAAGCAGAAGAGGTATTAAAGAAAATGGAAGACAAAGCTAAATCTATGCAAACGGTTAAGGATTTCTTACAGGTCCAGCCTCCAAGATTTAGCAGACACTGGCCTACAAAGAATTGGTCCTTTCCCAGTGTCAGACAGACCACAAAGGGGCAGATACAGATGCCCACGAGGAAGATCCCAGACCCAAGGTTCATACAGGTCTAAACAATGGGGTGCTTCTACCTCCAAAAGTGGAGAAGACAAATCACAACCATACAGGAAACAGTCCCAATGACTTCCCCCTGCCTGCACCCACGCACTTATCTTCTGGCAGCACCTTTAGGGGGAAAACTAGCACTTTTTTCTCAAAACTGGCACATAATAACCCATGACAAATGGGTCCTAGACATATTGTCACAAGGTTACAAGTTTCACTTCCATACCCTGCCAAGGACAAACAGTTGGCCAGCTCTGCCAAAACATCAATGGGCAGAGGCACAAAAGCAAGTCTCACCCCTCATGGACATGAGGGCCATTCAACAAGTACCAGAGCAAGAGCAGGGACAAGGATTTTATTCAAGACTGTTTTTGGTACCAAGAAAGGACAAGACCTGGAGACCAATACTGGACCTATCTATTCTAAACACATTTCTGGATATACCAAAATTCAAAATGTTGACTCTACAGCAACTTTTGCCCATGCTGGGCAGGAAGGTTTGGCTGGTGACTTTAGACCTAAAAGAGGCATACCTGCATGTCCCAATCAGATAAACATGCAGAAGATACCTCAGATTCAAAGATGGATCAATGTACTACCAATTCTCTGCACTGCCCTTTGGCTTATCTACTGCACCCAGGGTCTTCATAAAGTGCCTGGCACCAGTAATTGCATTCTGCAGACAAAGAGGAATGCAAATATATCCTTACTTGGACGACTGCCTCGTTCAAGCAGAGAACAAGGACATTCTACTACAGCATCTGGCATTTGTAAAGAGATTTCTAACAGGCCTAGGGTACACAGTCAGTGAAAAGAAATCAAAACTGGTACCCTCTCAAGAGATAATATTCCTGGGTGCAAGCTTAAATACAACTGCCCAGATGACTTATCTCACACCAGACAAACAAAGGCAACTGACTAACTATTTCAACCTGTTGGCAACAAAGGCCCAGTTATCTGCAAGAAAAATTCTGCAGGCTTTGGGCTTCAGGGAATCTTGCATTCTACTAATTCCATATGCGAGACTGCATATGAGGAAACTTCAATGGTATCTAAAAAGTGTTTGGGCTCAACATTGCCACAGCCTGGAAACAAGAATTACCCTCATTCCCTGCCTGCAACAGGAGTTTCGTTGGTGGGTGAAGGCTTGTCACCAGAACAAGGGACAGCCATTCACTTTACCCCCAGCCAGGCAGACATTAACAATGGATGCATCAGATTATGCCTGGGGGCCCCACATGGCAGGAAGATGTATTCAAGGAACATGGTCCGCAAACCAAATGCATGTACATATCAATCAAAAAGAGATGCTAGCTGTCCAGAATGCCCTGACAGCCTTCAAGGATCTACTTCATCAGGGACAACTACTGATAAAGACAGACAACACCACTGTCATGTGGTATATAAAGATGCAGGGAGGCACTCATTCTTACCCCATTTGCAGACTAGTCATGACTCTGTGGGACTCAGCTTTGACTTACCAAGTACATCTGCAGGCAAATTCCTGCCAGGAAAGATAAATACTCTGGCAGATGAACTAAGCAGAAACCTCATGGATCCACAAGTCTTCAGCATGATAACAAGGAAATGGGGATGCCCGGATATAGATTTATTTGCCTCTCCTCACAACTACCAACTAAAAAGATTCAGCAAAAGGACTTATCACAGACAAGCATGGAAAGTGGACACCCTCTCTTTCAGCTGGAAAAGCTTAGCAGTATATGCCTTTCCTCCACTGCCTCTCCTCCCCAAGATACTCCTAAAGGTCAGACAAGAAAAGTCAAAGATCATACTGATTGCCCCAGACTGGCCCCGCCAGCACTGGTACCCAGTCCTAAGGAACTTGTCTCAATGCCTGGCTTGGACCTTGCCTCAAATACCTCATCTACTATCCCAACAAAACAATCAGATCCTGCACAGCCAATTAAAGACCTTAAATCTGGTAGCATGGCGGATAATGTAGTGATACAAAATTCACCTCTCACTAAAGCTGTAATGGATGTCATTTTGGCGGCCAGAAGGCCTAGTACCAGAAAATCTTACGCTCGAAAATTGAAGAGATTCTGTGCTTGGAACCAGGCACAAGGAATTGACACAGCTGCACCAAATATTCCTCAGATTTTGCAATACTTAACTGAGATGCTGGACAAAGGCCTATCCTTTTCATCAATCAAAATTCATGCCTCTGACATTTTGATTCATTACGGTACAGAGCCACCAATCTTTTCTCATCCCTTGTTAAGGCAGTACCTTAGAGGAGCCAAAAACTTAAGGCCTCCAAGGAGATCACCAATACCTGCATGGGACCTCAATTATGTTTTGGAAAAACTCACCCTGCCTCCTTCTGAGCCAGCCGCTACAGCTGATATAAAATTTTTATCTTGGAAAACAGCTCTGCTCCTAGCAATAACCTCTGCAAGATGAGTCTCAGAGCTACAGGCACTCATGGCTGTGGAACCTTTTATAATTTTTTATCCAGACAGGGTTTCTCTGAGGACAAACCCGACATTTATGCCTAAGGTAGTGTCCAGTTTGGCCCTTAACCAAACTATACATCTGCCTACCTTTTATCCAAACCCACAGAATAAGGGGGAGAAAATTCTGCATTCTTTGGACATACCATCTATGACCCTATACACAGACAGCTACACTTCTACCTGAACAGAACCAAAGCTTTCAGAAAGACAGAGCTACTAGTGGCATATGCTGCAGGATCACAAGGAAAGGCTTTCTCAAAGCAGACTATTTCAAAGTGGATAGGCCACTGCATTCGTTTCTGCTATTCACAACATGGCAAGCCAGTGCCTAAGGCCATTAGGCCACATTCAACCAGAGCAGCAGCCACTTCAGCAGCCTTTCTCAGTGGAGTACCAACCAAAGACATATTAGAGGCTGCTACTTGGAGTTCAGTGCACACCTTTACAAAGCACTATCATCTGCCACTCTACTCTAAATCCAGGGCAGGCTTTGCCACTGCAGTTCTGCAGGGCCTCATAGCCACTCCTAATTCTATTTAGCCCCAGCCCCCCAACCTTAGCTTTGGGATTCAACCCAAGTGTAATGACTGCAACAGTGAAACACGAAGAACATAGTACAGTTGTGTACACTTACCATAAATGTAGATGTTCGAGTGTATTCACTGTTGCAGTCCTGGTTACCCACCATCCCCCGAATCTTTGCTGCAATTTATCTGCTCTTCGCTAACCTATACAACCTATGTGGTGTATTTGCTTATAGATGAAGGTATTATATATATATATTTTGGTGCATGCATGTTTTATTGGCATATCTGGGGCAAGAAAAACTGAAGAAAATGGTGTCGGCTGCATCTTTTATACCCCTGGTGTACTGACATCAGGGAAGAGGCGACAGCAACCGACGCCGGACCTAGACTTTGTAATTCAGGCCGACTGAGGGTTGCCTGCCAGCAGGATAACCCAAGTGTAATGATTGCAACAGTGAATACACTCGAACATCTACATTTATGGTAAGTGTGCACAACTGTACTTTTTTTTGTATTGCCTTAATCCATTAAGATGTTTACTTAACAGATTAGACTATGTTTACAATTTGGCTCCCAGAAAACAACCTTGTTTAAAGACTTCACAATGACTTAATACTGTAAGGCGTTGAAAGCACAATTGTAAGTAGATCAAATTTTTCTCAGATGAAATAAGAGTGCCATTTGGTCTTGATAAATGTGCAAAAGCAGCAGTTAAAACAGGAGGCAGCAATCCCAAGAAAATCTCATTCTGGGATGCAACATGAGAGAAAGGAACTTGAGCAGGAAGAAGTGTATAAATATTTGGAAATTGAAGGATTAGCAATAAAACATGAACAAATGTGAATAAAATCCAGTAAGGAATGCAATAAAAGACTGAAACTATTGCTGAAAACTGCCTTGACATTTGGGAATAAAGTCTAAGTTATAAACCAATTTGTTCTTCCTGTTATAACTTACAGTTTGGGGCTGATGTACTGGATCAGTTGGACAGGAAAACAAGAAAAATGCTTCACCATTATCAAATCATTTGTAAAAATTAGAGTACCCCAAGGTTATATATTCCTCGTTTTCAAGGGAGGTATGAGCCTCCTCAAAACTAATTACATGTATAGGTCTGCAATCTTAGGACTGCATACATATCTGCTGACCTCACAAGACGCAACCATAGTGAAAGTTTTAAAACATGAGAAGTCAAAGATGGCTTATCTGATTAGTTTAGCAGAAACATATTGATATCAAGTGGGAATGGAAATTACAGCAGAAGTACACAAAAATCAAATGGCAACTGAGTTTTTCCAAAAAAAAAAAGAAAGTATACAAGGAGAAGGATTAGATGAGAAGGGAAATATATGGAAAAGGCATAAATATTGTGGCAAGTACTGAGATCTCCTGGAACAACCTCATGTCAATCTAGATTTGATACAGGAATGGTTAAGGAGTGGTGAACTGAAACCAAAAGATGAAAGGTTAATAATGGCAGCCCAAGATATGGAACTACATACATATTGGTTTACAAGGTCCATTGAACATGTGGGAGAAGCAGACAAATGCAAGTTTTATAAAAAAAGAACCAGAAACAGTCATACATCTTGTTGCTGGGTGTATACGATGCACTCATGGCAGAGGTCCTTTATACTGAAGGGCACAACAATGTGGCAAGGCTGTTGTTCTGGGGATTGTGCAAATACTACAATACTGAAGTAGTTAAGAAGCACTGAAAACATGAACCACAAAGCATTTTAGGGAATGTTGAAGTTTATATCACATGGCATTACCCTTTATCAACTACTGAAAATATAGGTGCAAGAATACTAGATATGTTAGTCAGTGGAAAAAAAAAAGACTAAAAGTGCGTTGATCATTGAAATGGCTACAGTCAGCATTTACAGTGTTTTATGAACAGTGAAAGACAGTGCTGTAAAATACCAAAATTTGCAGGCAGAAACAAGAGCAATGTGGACAAAGATACCCAGACAGTTCCAATAGTAGTAGGAGCAACAGGTCTAATAAAAAATAATTTTGAGTCGTATTTAGATATACTACCGATACATGTAACTCCATATGAATTGCAGGAGGAGGCATTTCTGGGCACATTGTGAGTGCTGTGAAGAGCATTTTTGGCTAAGACTGATACTAATTCCTGACCTTTAATCATGCCCTGACTTAGGAATGGGATCCATTACTGTCTTGGTATTAGAAGCCCAAAAGACTTGGAGAAATTAAGTATAGAGAGATGACATTGACTACAACTCTGATCTGCGATATATAACAATAAATATCCTTTTCTGTGCATTTAAAGTGTTTTTTGAGAGTATCTGCTTTATTTTCTAAATATATATATATATATATATATATATATATATATATATATATATATATATTTGTTTCCCACCTTTCTAAGCTAGTATAGTCCAGTTTTCAGGTTAGTGTTGAATTCAGGGCTGTGTTACAAATCTCTGTGTTTGCCCATACCTTACTTGGATAGAAGGAAGTTCTCTGTTCACCTGTGAGAGAGGGGAGCTTTGAGCAGCCTGTCTGTCCCTGGTGGAGTGGTTTCAGCCCAGAAATTAGTAGTTTATTGGCCATTTTGGGCAAATTTCTATCTCTTTCATTTCCCTGCTATAAATACCATATTTGCCCGGTTTTGTGCAGCGCCAGTTAGCTAGGGTAAAACTATTCCCGGCTCGACAAAGTCTCCTCTTCAATTTTTCCCTTGGAACTAGACAAACTTTCAACTTTAGCACTCAAGCCACTCATTTCTCAGCCTGGCACTTACTCAAAACTTATAGCAAGCACTTATAAACACTAGCACTAGACCCTGTACTGTACAGAAGGACAAGGCTCTCTATTCGACCTTACCAGCCATCCAATAAAACAGTTCACTGCACCTATCCAGGCATGTCCAAAGGGCAGTTTCAGGTGTACTCTCCAGTCTAACTGGGGAATCTGGGCATTTTGAGGCAATGTTACAACTGCCTCATGTACACAGACAACCCCCTCCTCCTACCACCAAACACTAATACATGTGAGATATGCAATTATACAGCCAAACTGAAGGCTAAGCTTTCTCAATCCAAGACTGGATCAGACAGTCAAGAGGAGAAGGGAAATACTTGCATCACACCACCAGTCTCACATAAACCCATTAAAGCAGCACTGGAAAAAAGCACACATAAATACATGAAAACATACTCGGAGGCTCTAAATAAAATCTGCAAAACCAACAGAGACCTGCAAAGCAAACATCCAAGCAACCTCCACCCCCCAACACAAACCATGAAACACTTACTTCACAAAACCAGTGTGCCATGCAATCACAGCCCTTAAGGCAAAATAACATACCCAACATGCTAGTAATAGGTGACTCTATAGTCAGGCACACTGACGTCCCACTCACTAGCCTGAATAAGGAGAAGGTTACTGTTAGCTGCCTGTCAGGTGCCAGGATCCGCCACATAACACAAGCACTCCGGTCACTCCAGAACAAGTACAACTATGACTCTCTCATTGTCCATGTTGGTGTGAATGACCTGAGCCGTACCTCTCTGGAATACATGAAAAGAGACATGGAAGAACTCTTTGATCACATAGCCCAGGCTCGTATGACCCCTGACCCTGAGTAACATCCTGCCCTCACCAAGAATGATACCACTGTATAAAGAAAAACTTCTCAATTTCAACAATTGGCTAAGTTTCTGGTGTCATTCAAAGGGGATCCAGTGTCTGTCCACCTGCCTGGGATGACATGCTCGACAAGCCACACTGCTTTGCTAGAGATGGCTTGCACCTGTCACCCTTAGGCTTTCGAATACTGGCCAAGGCTCTTGCCACCCCCATAGTGCCTTTTTTAGGCAAGGCTCAAAAGACAAATCTACCACCATAAATAGCACAAGTAACAAAAAACTGAGGGTAGTGCTACTCAATGCCAGAAGTCTGAACCTCAAAATGCACGCACTCAAGGAACTCCTCAGTATGGAGAAAATCAATATATGTGCAGTAACAGACACCTGGTATAAGGCTCCAGAGAGCACCCCAGCACTACCAGGCTACAACTCGTACCATACACTTCGGCAACAGAACCCAAACCGAAATACAAAAGGCAGGGGCATATCCATATTCATCAAGGATACCCACACCTCCAGGTTAGTGGCATAGAACGATGCTTCAGAGATCATCCACGTGCAACTAACAATGGGCGAAACTGCAATTCAAATTGTAGCTTGCTACAGATCACCCACCATGTCCCAGGACCCACATTCTGCATTCCTGGAAACATACTGGGAAACATAAAGGTCCTACCAAACACCCTAATATTGGGTGATTTAAATTATCCAAACATTAACTGGGAGAACTACTCAAGTACTAAATCCCTTGCCCAACATTTCTAGAATTTATAAACTCAAACGCCCTGGTTCAACTGGTCAGCACTCCCACCAGAGGTGACAACATATTGGACCTGGTCATCACCAACATGGGTGACCAGTGTTCCACACTGGAAGTCAACCCCTCGCTGGTTCGATCTGACCATAAACAAATCACTTTGGATATCCACATTCCGCCCCCACCCCCGGACAAGAAAACCACCGTGAAAAACTTTTCAAACGCAAACTTCATGTTACTTAAAACTGAGGTGGAAAGTTTCAAAGCCCCCATGCTGAAGGGATAATGCTGTCCAAGCTGCAAAATTCTTTACTAATGCATTCTACGGGCACCTGCAAGAATGCATGGATCATGCCATCCCAAGCAAAACCAAGACTCACTCCTCCAAGAAAAGGAAACCAGTCTGGTGGACTCCTGCCATAAACAAGCTGTACAACAGAAGGAGGAAACTAGTACAGAAAAGAGTAAAATCCCAAGAAGGGAAAACATCCCTTATCAGTATCAGCACAAAACTACGATCCCTCATAAAATCATCCAAGGTGAGTTTTGAAAGAAAAATTGCCAAGGACTCCAAAGATAACCACAAGGCATTCTTTAGCTATGTCAAGAATCTAAGTGGCAATGCTCAGATCTGCTCAGAGTTAGTGCAGAATGGCACAAAATACACTGAACCAACCGATATCGCTAACATCCTGGCAGACAGGTTCAGCACAAACTTCACTCCCCTCTCACCCCCAAGAGGGCCCATAACCATACCAGAAGAATGTAGAGTCCCTGAAATCACAGACACTCAGGTTAAAACAGCCCTATCCAAAGCCAAAAACACAGCATCAATGGGAACGGACGGTGTCCCAGGCTGCGTCCTACATGAGCTCAAAGATGAACTAACCCCCTCACCTAAACACACTGTTCAAACTCAGCCTCTCCACAGGCTATGTACCCATAGAGTGGCGCACAGCAGCGGTTATTCCGCTCCACAAAGGTGGAGCCACAACAGACCCCGGGAACTATCGCCTTATAAGCCTGACTAGCTTGGTCTACAAGGCTATGGAGCGCATCATCATAGAACTCATTAACAGAGACATTGAGAACCTCCAAATACTGGACCCTACCCAGTTCGGCTTTGTTAAGGGCAGATCATGCCTCCTAAGCCTGGTGGACTTTGAGACAGTTACCAAGGCTATAAATGAGGGAAAGGTGGTGCACACAGCCTACTTAGAACTCTCAAAGGCCTTCAACACCATTCCCCATTCTGGTATTATAGATAAGCTCACCAGCCTGAACATAAACCCTACATCACAAGATGGGTTGCCCACTGGCTCACAGACAGAGCCCACATGGTGAGAGTTGCGGGAGCTAGGTCCGACTCCAAATCGGTTACAAGTGGAGTTCCCAAGGGCTCAGTCCTAGGACCCCTCCTGTTCGGCATATACTTCTCAGAGGTACAGGCAAGCACAGGAGGACTATGACTGACCAAGTTCGCAGACGACTGCAAACTAGGGGCTATAATTGACTCTCCGGCTGACACAGACATCCTCCAAAAGTGTCTCACTGAGGCAGATACCTGGTGTCAAAATCATGGCCTCGAGCTAAATGCCAAAAAGTGCAAAGTCATCCCCTTTGGAAAAAACAAGTACCCACAAATTACCACATAGGTGGTAGTCCCCTAAATACAGAAGATGTAATAAGGGATCTGGGGACCCAAGTAGATAGTAATCTCACCTTTGATAATCACATTGCCAAAGTGGTTAGAAAATCCTTCTATGTGGCCCACTTAATCACAAAAGGGTTCGCATCCAGATCAAAAGAGGTCATTGTACTCCTCTACTCATCACTCATCAGACCCATTATAGAGTACAACACCCCATTTGGGATGTACCTTACAAGACACCTGCAACAGCTGGAAAGACCACAGAAGTACCTCACCAAGAGGATCACTGGCCTCAAACAGATGCCCTATGCAGCTTGACTGAAGAAATTACAGCTGTACTCGGTTGCATACCACCTACTTACAGGTGATCTCTGTCTGACATACAAGGCCATGTCCAACCCAGAATTGATGGACATGCTCCACCTAAAGAAAACCTTATCCCTGTGAGCCACATGCTCTAGGGATCTAAACCTCACCACAAGAATAAATAGGACGTGCTGGAGGGATAGATTCCTGTCCCAGAGACTTCCCATGCTTTGGAACAAGATCCCAATCTACATTAGGCAGAGCTCCTTGCTAACACTCTTCAAAAGAAATCTTGACAAGTGGATGGGAAACAGAAAGTTTACCTCCGTGATCACTTCAGTGGCTCTGCTGGACAGAGGCACATGGAACTAATCTAAGGGGGTGGCGAAAGCCAACACATTCTGGCTAGGCTTATAATTGCCTTCGGGCAGATAGCCTAGTACCTACCTATGAACCTATGGTGAGAGTCTGACAGTAAATGGTTAACAATCCAGGGGAACTGAATATACTAGTGTATTTTCTGAGCTGTTTCTCAAGTCTTCTTAGATTCATAGGTAGGTTCATAGGTAGGTACTAAGCTATCGGCCTAAGGGCCTACGTACGCCTAGCCAACAAGGTTCCCTGGCTTACGCCACCCAAGAAAGTTGTTTTCCTGTGCCACTGTCGAGCAGAGACACAGAAGTGATCCCCGGGGTGTATTTCCTATTTCCCATCCACTCATCAAGATTTTTCTTGAAGAGTGCTAATGAAGAACTTTGCTTGACATAGATGGGTAGCCTGTTCCAGAGTATGGGAAGTCTCTGGGACAGGAATCTATCCCTCCAGCATGTCCTGTTTATTGTGGTGACAAGGTTTAGGTCCCTAGAGCATGTGCTTCAGAGGGATTGGGATTTCTTTAGGTGTAGCATGTCCAGCAGCTCTGGGTTTGATGTAGCTTTATATGTTAGGCAGACATCACCTCATGTAGGCGATATGCTACGGAGTAAAACTGGAGTTTTTTGAGGCAGTCAGTGTAGGGCATTTGTTTGAGGCCAGTAATCCTCTTTGTGAGGTACTTCTGTGGCCTTTCCAGCTGCTGCAGATGTCTTGTGAGGTACATTCCAAAAGGGGCGTTGTGCTCTATAATGGGTCTAATGAGTGTCGAGCAGAGGGGAACAATGACCTCTTTTTTCCTGGATGAGAACCCTTTTATGATGAGATGTGCCTCGTAGAAGGACTTCCTGACTACTGTGGCGATGTGACTATCAAAGGAGAGACTACTGTCCACCTGGGTCCCAAGGTCTCTTATCATGCATTCGGTGTTAAGTAGATTACTGCCTATGTGGTAGTTCATGGGTACAGAGTTTTTACCAAAGGGGATGACAATGCACTTTTTGGCATTGAGCTTGAGGCCATGGCTCTGACACCAGGTGTCTGTCTCAGCGAGGCCCTTCTGTAGGATGTCCACATCATTTGGGGACTTGACTATAGCTCCTAGTTTGCAGTCATCTGCGAACTTTGTTAGCCAGAGGCCTCCTGTATTAGCCTGTACTTCAGAAAAGTAGATTCCAAACAGGAGAGGTCCCAGGACGGAACCCTGTGGTACTCCACTTGTCACTGCTTTGAGGTCAGATTTGGAGTATGCAACTTTACAGTCTGGGTTCTGTCAGTGAGCCAGTTGGCAACCCATCTTGTGACAGTGGGTTTAGCTGTAATTCCAGAATGGGGGATGGTGTCGAAAGCCTTGGCAAGGTCAAGATAGGCTGTGTGAACCACCTTGCCCCCATCTATGGCTTTGGTGACTGCCTCAAAGATGTCGATCAGGTTCTGGAGGCATGATCTGCCTTTCACAAACCCGAACTGGGTGGGATCCAGAGTTTGGTGGCTACCGATGTCTTTGTTTATGAGTTCCATGATGATACTTTCCATGGCCTTGTAGACCAGGCTCATCAGACTGGTAGGTCGATAGTTCACAGGATCACTGGTGGCTCCACCTTTGTGGAGTGGGATAACTGTTGCTGTGCACCATTCAGTGGGCACAAAGCCTGATGCGAGGCTATTATTGAACATGGTGCTTAAGTGGGGAGCCAGTTCGTTCTGAAGTTCATGTAAAACGCAGCCTGGGATGCTGTGTTTTTGGCTTTAGAGAGTGCAGCTTTTACCTGCGTAGTTGTGATTACAGGGACTCTGCATTCTTCCTGTATAGATATGGGCCCTTTAGGGGGTGAGAGGGGGGGTAAAATTAGCACTGAACCTATCTGCCAGGATGTTGGCAATATCAGTTGATTCTAATTTTCTTGACTTTGTGCTGTAACTCAGAGCAGATCTGGGTGTTGCCATCGAGATTCTTGACATAGCTATAGAATGCTTTGTGGTTGTCCTTGGAATTAGTGGCGATTTTGTTTTCATAGCTAGCTTTGGAGGATCTTATCAGGGATCTCTGCTTCTTACTGAGGCTGACCAGGGAGCTCCTCCACTCATGGGATTTTACTCTCTTTTGCAACAGTTTCTTCCTTCTGTTGTACAGTTTGTTTATTGCAGTGGACCACCAGATTGGCTTCCTTTTTTTGGAGGATAGCATCTTGGTTCTGTTTACGATAGCACGATCCATGCACTCGTGTAAGTGTTTATAGAGTCCATTTGTGTAGGATTGTTGTAACTGTATTGTCCATCTGCATGGGTGTCATGAAGTTCACCACTTCTGTCTTAAGAAGCATGAAGTTGGCTTTGGAGAATATTTTTACTATGGTTTCCTTAATGGGGGGTGGGAGTGGGATGTGCATATCAAGGATGATTAGCTTATGGTAGGATCAGACCAACGAGGAGTTGACTTCAGGTGTGGAATACCGATCACTCATGCTGGTAATGACTAGGCCTAGGATATTGTTGCCCCTAGTGGGGGTGTGGATAAGTTGATCCAGGGCATTGGAGGTTATGAATTCCAGAAACCGTTGAGCTAAGGAGTTGGTACACGAGTAGTTTTCCCAATTAATGGTGGGGTAGTTGAAGTCACCCATTATTAGGGTGTTTGGTTGAACCCTGATATTTTCCAGTACATCAAGAAAAGATGAGTGGGAATCCTGGGGCATGGTGGGGAATCTGTAGCAAGCTACAATTTGGATTGCAGTTTTGCCCAGAGTTAGTTGCACTTGGATAACCTTGGATGCATTATGCTGAGCAACTAGCCTGGAGGTGTGGATATCCTTAATGAATATGGACACACCTCCGCCTTTGGTGTTTCGGTCCAGGTTACATGGCCGAAAAGTGTGGTATGAGTTGTAGCCTGGTAGTGCAGGGGTGCTCTCTGGAGCCTTGAACCAGGTCTCAGTCACTGCACAGATATCGATGTTCTCCATTTTAAGGAGTGCCTCAAGTTAGTGCATTTTGAGATTTAGACTTCTAGTATTGAGTAGCATTACCCTCAGTTTTTGCTTGCCTGTTCCTGTTATGGTGGTGAATTTGTTATTTGAACCTTCCTTAAAAAAAGCACTATAGGGGCAGCAAGAGCCTTAGCCAGTATCCGGAATCATAGGGGCGACAAGTGCAGGCCATCTGTGGCAAAGCATCGTGGTCTGTCGACCATGTCATCCCAAGCAGACAGATACTGGATCCCCTTAGAATGACACCAGAAGCTTAGCCAATTGTTGAAGTCAATCATTTTGTCCTTGTACTGAGGTATCATTCCGGGCGATGGCAGAATGCTATTCAGGGCTAGGGTCATACCTGGAGCTTAGGATTAAGTCGTCTTGTTTAGCAAAATCTTCTAGGAGTTGGACATCCCAGTAATTCAGCTGTTTGAATATGTTCCCTCCCTCCTCTAGCTTTTGATGTGTGCAGCACAGCAAGAAAGAATTAACAGTAGATGAATTCGCCACCTTGTTGCAGGAGAGATTCTTTTATGCTTTCATGCTATTCCCTCCTATTCTTCACTTTATCATATATTTAGAGAAGACTAGAGCTGGTTATTTCTCTCTCTAAGCCAAAGTGTAAGTGATTTTAGGCTTTCAAGTCCTTGTAATACAGCAAATTTTCACAATGCAAAATCTCCCCCCTGTTGACAGCTGGCTACACTTCAAGGTATGGTTTCTGGTTTCAAACTTCCTGGTCATGGCAACAGAAGTGATTAAAGTTGTAGAAAGTTGTCCACCAAAGAGACCTGTTAACACAAACGGAAGGAGGTAAGCTATGCCAGCTCAGCTGGTCAGTATACACACTTTTGACTTATTTAGAGAACCCTTATGACAGGTCTCAATTGTTCCATGTGCTTCATGCTGTGGGAACATACACTGAAAATTTCTAACTCTTGTTCGTATGATGACATTACTGTGGCCTAGCACCTTGCAGTTCCTTTAAAGAAGTTCTATATCATCACCCTCCTTTGAAGACTCCATGTCCTCACTGATTTTAAATTTCATGACTGATGTGCTTATCATCCATTGTTTGAGCCTGCTGTCTCAACAATGTTGAAGTTGATCCTCTTGTATTATACCTTTCCTGGTGGACATCATCACTGCCTTATAAGATCTTGGAGCTTCAGGCTGGAGAATGCGAGTGTGTGTAGGTATGCACTCCTTTTGAGTCACAATTCAGTTCAATGAACAAAGCTGCCTGAATTGTTGGGACAACAGCTCATTAAACATAGGAATCAGGCAGTAAGGGGCCTACACTCCCATCCCCTGACCCTGTGTTAGTGATCATTTCCTGAGTCTGTACTTGTGGAGTGGTAATAGCCTTACTTTCCCATTTACCAGCTAAGTTATGTGAGTATTTGATGGAATTTCTTCAGTGAATTTCAGGCTGCTGGATATGCAGCTCAGATTATTATTATTACAGATGCTGTAGGGCTATAGATTTTTATATAGAGATGGTTGCAGTTTGGATGATTGAACTTTCTTTTTGTCAAGATAGGATTTAATCATACTATAAGAAGTCCCAAATCATTAACAGGGAAGACAGCTGGGCTTTCTCCTGTAGAACCCAGGTTAAATCCCATTTTGGTCATTCACTGGTTTGTATTTTAATTGACTGTGATTTGACAATGGTATAATGACACACCAATATATCTCCACCATTTTTTTGGTTGCATGTCTCCAGGATTTTACTTGTGCATTAGCAGTTTACTGTCACTATTTCTATTGTTGACCTGTTGTGGCTGACATTCTTGCTGTCAGCTGTGTGTGTTGATGGAATTCAATATATATATACATACACACACACACATATATATATATATATATATTTATATACATACACACACACACACACACATATATATATATATATATATATATATATATATATATATATATATATATATATATATATTTATTGTATACACACACATACTGTGAAGTAGGAAGTTGCAACTGGTCTTTCACAAAGATAAGATCTCCTTTAGGACCAACCCATATTTCCTCTCAAAAGTGGTTTCAGAATTGTCCTTAAATCAGTCTACAAAACTGACAATCTTCTATGTAGGCAGAAATTAGTGAAGAAAGTGCTATATTCACACCCCAGTTGTACAGCAGCTCAAGTTCTACCTGAAATGTGACATGAATTCCAGAAAAAAATGTTATCTCCTTTTTTGCAGTTAGAGAACAACTTGCAGTCTCCAAGAAGAATATTAACTGCATTATTTTTTGGTAAACTGCCTATAGAAAATGCTGCCTTCAAAAACCACTCTGACTCCACCAAAGTTGTGATTGCTTTAATTGCTTCCTTCAAGAATGTGTCTCTTTTCTTCTGTGCTGTCATCAGTTCACACCTTTATCAGATATTATTGCTTCAGCTGTGACATCATGAGTCAGCCGTCCTTTGGTAATTTTTAAGCATCTTTTATTAAATCATCATATTTTAAACTGCAATGACTTTACTCACATTAATAAAAAAGGAAACAAGAATATAATAACTGTCTACATTGTTATCTCATGCAGTATGCAAGTTTTCCTTTCAACAAATTTAAGTTGCTCTGCATCACAAAAAATGTACAATTCCTGCCTTTCCTTAAACCACGCTTTTGCACCTCAGCATTATTCCATTTATTTGTATAAAATTTGATTCTTCCATTTTCTAACAATTCTACCGCCAGTTATTTTATCTTCTTTGCAGTATTCTTCCATGATAGTACAGAGTTTGATTTCCATTTTCTAGTAGTTGCTTTTTTTAGGTAGCCATTATCATTAAGTATAGGCCTTTGCTCTGTCAAGGCAATTCAGATCTTATTTCCCAACTCAAAAGAATAATTTCCTAGTTACTAGCATTTGTTTCTCCAACAGTTATGTCAATGTACTCTGTAAGGAATTTTTAAAATATGCCAAATCATTACATTCTCGCCAGATACTTGTCCCTTCCCATCACATCTCTAACATTTCCTATCCAGTGAGAGGTTGGCATAGTGGTTAAGGTGTTTACCTTGCAAACACTAGGTGCAGGGTTTGAGTCTCACGTGGGGTCATTGACTAGGCTTAAAATGGTTACAAGGACAGTTAGCCTAGTACTAATCTATGAACTACTTAAGGAAAAATCCTCTGAAGTCTAGTTGGTTGTAAAATACCTATACAAACAATCATTAACCTTCGTGAGTCTCATGACTTTGTAGTACATTCGGGAGCACTACAGATTTCATCTCAATGTTCCTTTGTAAATTGACTTTCTATTCTCTTTTCCCAATATTTACTAATATACTCTGACTCCTTTACTTATCATGCAATTTTTGTACACACTGATAATTACAATTTTTAATACCAGAGCTGTTTTTTTCACACAATACTCCCCTACTCCTATCTTTGCATGTATTCTATTATTAATCCCTGATAGGAAAGATAGTTTCTCCTTTGATACTTGTGGACTCAGTCTGATGTGTTTTCACCTATTCACTAACTAGTTTCTGTCTGTCTGGTGCCTTTCCTTTCTTGAGAATTCTTCCTAGTTGCAGATTCTCCAAGACAGTCTTTCATGTCTGATATAACGAATACAAGGCATCCCTGGACCCTGTTTTGATGAATCATTTTCACATCTGCAAAGCAAACAGAAGCAGAACTACTAGATTAAAATACCTACATTTTGCTTGCAACATAAACAGGATATGTTTGAGAGAGAAAGATAGAGAATTCACATTTTCTGGAGCAAGCTCCCCATCCATGTGAAGCAGAGCTCCTCCCTCTTCCTATTTAAGTTCAGCTTGGACCTATGGATGAGTAATTGGAAATTCTCCTCTGGTCTGGCTCCTGTGCATCTAATGGGTAGAAGAGATAAGTAAATCACCCCTATAAATCAAATATAAATCAAATTTGTGGGTCACATTTAAGTTGCATGGCTAGGCTTTTAAGGGCCCTTGTATACACCTATGAATATATTCAAACTGTCATTTAATATTTAATGGAACCTTCTCCAGTAAGTCCAAGTTAACCTGCCTCTGTTCCCCTTTGTTTGGCAAGACCACCTTCCTTGTAAGGCAAGTAGGTTATGTGTTTATATCTTCTTTCAACACATTTATTTGAACTTTTTAACATATTAAAAAACTGTAAACAATTAACAAGTGGTCCATTCATCAGGAAATTAAAAATTTATAATAAAAAAAAAAAATAAAACAACAGATATTCACATTAACCAGTCTTAATTATATAACTATTTCACATCAGTAACAGTATTTTACACCCAAATGAAAGAGAAAAAACACGTGGACTCCAGGTAAAATGAAGTACTATACTACCAGAGTGTCTTGCTGACATGTTTTAATTCTACCTGTGATGTCCGTCTATATCTCACCGGACTGCCAACAATTAAATGACGTCCCTTACTATCCCAGGGCAGTAACTAAGGAGCCTCAGTATCTACTACTGACTCCAATATGAGACTGTCACTTAAACAGAAGTAGTATTTCACAATTTTCCCCTAATATCACAGCAAGAACAGATTCTATTTTCCTGGGACTGGACTATATACCTCTGTCCACCCCAGATGTATTTTCTTGTTACACACTTCAGAGCAATGTGTCCCAGTTTAAGACCTCTGATACATGCACACTCAAAGTAAATTTGAATCTCACACATCCAAACACTTCTGGGAAAACTTGACACAGATTTTCAGCTGTGTCCCTTCCCCAAAATAATCCGGTAATGTTGCCACCAATCAGAGTGTCTTCATGCCCTTCTAAAGGAGTGTCCAATTATGAAAACTAAATATCAAAATAAATGATAGCTATGACTATAAGTGATCAGTTCTTCGAGGTGACCTGGGGAGTATCCAACAGGAAGAAGCACTCTCTAATCTCTAAAACTCTCGATTTCCAGCCAGAGAGTAAAGTAACGAAAAACATTTAATAATAAGTAAAATAATTACAGGAATGTAAATCAATAACTTGCAATAAACACCAAAATGCAATCACCAGAAATATAAAATCAAACTGTAGGATAGGAGTCCATTATTCTAGGAAAACTCTATCTTAAGTAAACTTTTCTAACCTAACTAAAGAATACTGTCCCTGATCTAATCTACACACAACAGCAAGACAAAAGGCAGGCTTACAGTTTTTGGTGAATTCTCTTTTATGAGTGTCCACTGACTGCACAACACTTGACAAAACTGCCAGCTCAATAGTCTTCAGCAGTCTCAACTGTCTTATTTTAAAAAATAACACTCAGCTGTTTGAAAAAGTTCTTTTCATGTCAGTCAGCTATATAAATAATCACTTAGCAACCAGGAACATTCTAATATCACTCACTGTTCAGCTGATTTTCCACAGTACTTTAGAATGTCCACTCAAACATGCGCAATTAGAAATGTATCAAAACATAGATTCTTTGAACATTCTGTGTAAACAGAGAAATACTTAACATTTTAAAATGTATTTACATTTTACAATTAGACATGCTGGCACACAATGCAAGTTAATCTGAAAATGTACACAAATCTCCTGCCAGACATGATAACACAGATGACAGTGTTTTCATTTTCTACGCATTCCTCTCCCCTTATGACTCACGCATTGTTTTTAAGTGACCCTTGAAAACTGACGCTTGAGAAAAATGGGTCTGTCTGGGAATATCAAACCACTCCTCTCCTGAGCAATCCATTTGCACTAGCATTATTAACTCCATGGAAGCATTCTTCTCCTTCTGAGGAAACCTGGCTGACTACAGCCACCGTCACATAATTTGAAGTATATATCTGTGCAATAAAGTATTTATTGTAATCTGGGTTGGCTAACACAGGGGCTTCTCCCAAAATCTCTTTTAGTTTTTGGAATGCTTGTTCACAATCTGTGGTCCACACTATCTTGTCCGGTTCATTCTTCTTAGTTAGACCTGTAAGGGGTGCAGCTATGATAATGTAATTGGGCACAAATTTCGTATAGTACCCCACTGTCCCTAGAAATGCTCTCACTTGTTTCTTAGTAACAGGAACTGGCCACTCTTGAATAGCTTCCACCTTGACAGGTTCATAGGACAATACTAAGCCGTTGGCCCAGATGCCCTTATAAGCCAAGAATTTTATCCATGTTTCCACAAAGTCATCACCTGTTTTCCTTGTCCAGCAGGGACACAGGTGGGAGCCCAGGGGTATATTTTCTGTTTCCTATCCAGTCGTCCAGGTTCCTCTTAAAGAGGTCTAGTGAGGTGCTATGCTTGACATGGAGAGGAAGTCTATTCCACAGATGGGGAGTCATTGGGATGCAAATCTATCCCGCCAACAAGTTGTATTAATGTCACAGACCAGGTTGAGACTTTGCGTGCAGGTTGCGTGAGTGGAGTTTGACTTAAGGATATGCAGCTACTCCATCAAGGCTGAGTCTGAGATGGCCTTGTATGCCAGAAACAGGTCACCTCTGAGCAGTCTGTAGAAGACTGAGTAGAGGGACAGGCTTTTAGCCTATCTGTATATGATAGGTGTTTGAGACCATGGATTTTCCTGGTCAGGAACCTCTGTGGTCTCTCCAACTGCTGCATGAGTTTGGCAAGGTACATGCCAAAGTGGGCATTGTACTCAATAATGGGTCTGATAAGGGAGGAGTACAGGGATGTTATGACCTCCTTGTTCCTGGATGAAATACCCTTACTTATGAGGTGGGCCATGTAGAAAGCCTTCCGTACATTAGAGGCAATATGGTGTTCAAACGTCAGGTTGCTATCAACCTGGGTGCCCAAGTCCCTCACGACTGTTTGCATGCTTAATACATTGTTATTAATTTGATAATTAGTGGGGACACCATTTTCCCCAAAGGGGATAATGATGCATTTCTTGGCATTCAGTTTGAGGCCATGCTTCTGGCACTGGTCATTAGTTTGGTTAGGGGCCTGTTGGAGGATATTCACATCACTAGGGGAATTTATGGCAATGCCCAGCTTGCAGTCATCTGCAAATTTGGTCAGCCACAGACAACTGGTTTTGGCCTGCACCTCAGAAAATTATATCCCAAACAGCAGAGGCCCCAAAACCGATCCTTGGGGTACACCACTTGTTATGGGTCTACTACTAGAGGTGGCTTCCCCTATTTCAACTGAGTGGGTTATATCAGTGACCCAGTTAGCTACCCATCTGGTAACATATGGGTTAATGCCTAGATGGGAGAGTTTATCTATTAGGCCCGAGTTGGAGAATAATGTTGAAGGCTTTGGCTAGTTCTGGAAACTTGGCTGAGCAAGTTCTGGCCTAATTTTACCACTTCCCACTCTGTGTCCTAAGTAAGAGACCTCTGCCATACCCACTTGACAGTGGGTTCATTGGTTAATTCTGCCCTATTTAATCTATACAAGACCTCCCTGACAAGTTGGTCTTCAAATGCCCATAGCATAGTCTTCAGTGTAGAGTTTAACCTCTCTACAAGACTTTTAGTCTGGGCATAGTAGGGAGTGTTCTTTAAATGTTTCTCCCCACAACATTTCTACAGATAAGTCAACAGGTCTGACATGAAGTTGGCACCTTGGTCAGTCAGTATTTTTTGTGGAAAACCTACTGTGCAGAAAATTCCTAGCAAAGCACTTGCCACCTTTTCTACATCAAGATCACCTGAAAAAGGAATATTAGAGACTTTAGCTAGAAGTGACAGATGTTAAGCTCTAGGTTCTATCAACTGCCGCACTACCTCACCTTCCAGCCATCCCTTAGGAGTCCACTTTCTATGCAACAAACCTGCCTTCCCTGCCTCAATATCCCTTTCCCAAGGAATATTATGGACAATAACTCAAAGCAGCAGATGGTAGGGTCTAGGCTCTACCAACTGCCGCACTACCTCACGTTCCAGCCCTCTCTTAGGAGTCCATTCTTTATACAGCAAGCCTTCCTTCTCTACTCCAATATCCCCTGCACAAAGAATATTAGGGACTATAGCTGGAAGTGGCAGACAGTAGGGTCTAGACTGTACCAACTGCCATACTACTTCGCCTTCTAGCCCACCTCCAGGAGTCCACCCTTTATACAGCAAACCTTTGTTCCAGTATACAGACTACCCTCTTCCTTGAGCCTCAGGTGCCTGCTTAGCCATCTCCTTCATGTTTTTTAACATAGGATCCATACATTGAGTCTGTCTCAACTCTACCATCATGACCTTCCCCAACTCCCCTTCCGTAGGAAGCCAAGTCACTTCCAACAGCTGTACCTCACTGTCAATCTGGGTATCATCACTCACCTCCATCCTCGCAGTCACCATGTCCAAGAGAACATCAGTACCCACCAGCAGCTGTGGCTGACATTCAGACATACTGCTACCTAATAGCACCTTCTCTGAAACAGCCACCACTCTCGTCCCAGCTTCAGGTATGAGATATTTCTGGGTCTCTCCCAGACTACTGGACCTACCTGCCTTTCTCCAAGCCTGACTATATGTCAATGCATGTACACAAGGTGCTGCATCATCAAAGTCATTCCCTATCAGGACATTTGCAGGAATATCCTCAAACACACCTACTTGCTTGCTTCCTCTTCCACCTTCCTAGTCAAGATGAACCCAAGCCGAAGGTATTTGGAACAGGGTCACTCACAACACTCTGACTGGAGTAGACTGCCCAAGCAAGTACTGCACTTCTCTAACTACTGCAGGCCTCACAATGGTTATATCAGAAGCTGTGTCCCTTTAGCAGTTACCTGTTTATCATCTACTAAGATTGAATATAAAATCTGATGTTGTTAATCTTCATTCATTCCTTACTGATGGATGTTGGTTCCATCCTCGGGACCGAGTCAGCCATGTAACAAGCTTGTGGCAGCCAAAAACTCTAGAGCTAAGCTTTTGCCCATAGTGTCCCTCTCCCTGTTAACCTCAGATCTTGTTTGCCACATAACCATCAGGATGTGTCAAGCCAGCTCTCAGCTAAGTGCTTTAGAAAATTATTTTTCTAAAACCCTTTTTCTTCAGGTTTTATAATATTTAGGTTTACCTTTAAAACCGCGAATTGCATTGGTTCGAGTGCTCATATGAGTGACTCGAAACCACGAAACTGACAATGTCGACCAACCTACATGTTCAAAAAACAGCAAATTGAACAGCAGATTCGCTGTTTTTCGAACCTGAAAGTTGAAGAATAAAAAACAAAGTGTAAAGCAGGGGGGCAAGCCCCCCTGCGCCCCCCTCACACCCCCTACTTTATTATTCTAACTCCCAGATTGCACTACAGTGGGGAAAGGAACCATTTCCCGATCCCCACTATAGTGCAATCCGCCCCTGAATGTTGAATGTGCAATGAGCGAATTTGACTGAGCATTCGCTCATTGCACATTCAAACCATTTTCCATTCGGCATTTGCAAACCGCCTTTCGAAAATGTGCTGTTCGCCCTTCTGCAAATTGTGGTTTTAAACGTAAACCTAATATTTACCTTGTTCTATTAGTTGCTAAACTTTTTACCTGCTTTTAGTGTTTGTGCTGTTTCCCTTACTAACTTGGTAATCTTAAGTACCATCGTTGGTACAGGCCTTTCCCCCTCTCTCGCTCTTTCCCTTCCCTTACCTCTTGAGGTAATTTATTAATACCATTGCTGGTAGTTCTGCTTACTTTCCATTTTCCTCTAAAAAAAAAAAAAAACTCTCTCTTCTGTACTGTACTGTTATATAGTTTTTCCCTTTCTGGTGATTGTTAGTGTTTCTTGATTGTTGGTGATTTGACTAGAATTGTCTTTCCACCATGTCAGAAAAAAAGGGACTACAGGCTTTAAGCAATGCCGCCAGTGTGGTTGCAAAATGCCTAACTCCGGCACCCATGTCTCTTGCGTATATTGCCTGGGTGTCCCACACCTTTCGGTTCAACCTCCTTATGACATATGCAAAAGATTCAGCTCTAATACCCTGAACAAGAGAAAGATCAAATTGATTTTGAAGGGACTTCTGAAAACACAGTTCTCAGAGGCTATTTCTGGGTCACAGGGCTATTTCCCTCCAAATAGAGAACATAAGAAAAGACCGCACATGGTTTCTTCTTTACACTCTGATGATAAGTCCAAACCAAAGGCTAAATTACCCAAATTGACTCCAATGGCTCCAGGGCTTCAACCACTCTCCACAGCACCATAGCTGGTTACTTCCCCTTCGGTGCCATCTTTGAAAGTTTTCACCATGACACCAGCCATGGCACTGACAATGACTATGGCACCAGTTGTGCCTACATTTTCTTCTTCACCCTATTTGGCACTGCACACTCTTCCTTCACATGCTACTGGTCTGGAGACCACAGTGCCATTGAAACTTCCTGCTCAGACCCAATATTCACCAATGGTGGACGCTTTTTGTGGGCAATAGTGCAGCCCTTTTCTGCAATGGCCTGACTCCCCATCTGGGTTAACGACCCGATCCACCAAGAGCCTCTCTGAATTGGATGTGGTGCATCTTGTAGATCAGCTGCTGATGGCCAGAGGGATTGCAATGCCATCCAAGACTTCCTTTCCATTTGGACTTGGGAGTCTTTCTCCATGGACTCCATCTTATTCTCCTCCTTTGTCCTCCTTGCAGGCAATGAAGCTCTCAGCACTGATGCCTCTCTCAGTTCCCACTTCTTTGGTTCCACTGGTGGATCCCACCATGGTTCCAGAGCTGACCCTTTGGTCTTCAGCTCATTTGGATCCAGACCATCCTCAGGATCGTGACTGGACTGCGGGCACAGTGATCCCTAGTATGGTGCCAATTTTTTCCATGGAGCCATCTACCACGGTTCCGGGAGTCCTGACAGTACCGAGTCCTCCTGGGGGTCCTTCTTTGGGAGTGGGTCTGTCCGAGCAGGGTGTGACCCAGTTCCCTTCTCGATTCTGGCCTTCCATCCCTCTTCGGGCAGGCCAGCTTTCCAAGAGATGGAGAGGGCCCTTTCCTCTACAGGCAAACCATAGGTGCTGGTAACCCAGATATGTCCTCCCTCTGAGCTGCAGCTGACACAGACCACCACATCGGGACTTTGGGCCCAAGAGCCTCAAGATACCCTGCCACAGGGTGCTCCTTCTTTGGAGTCCTCTTCAGAAGCATCTGCTGAAGAGATACAATGCAAGAGGATGTGCAAGATGAAGCACGTGGACTCCCATGAAGAGTCCCTCACTGACGCTATGGACTATGATGAAGAGGAGGGGTCCCCATGGTTGCCCCCTGAGGATGTCTCCTTTGGAGACATACTGGAAATTCTGAAGCAGCATGGAGAATGGAAGCCCAACACCCCTTCCACCGAGGAGTCCATATTCTTACAGGCTTTTTTGTGCCCGACCATCTACTTCCCGGGTGACCCCACCTGCACATGATCTAATCCAACTTGTCGTGCAGCTCACATGGAAAAGTCCTGATACTGTCCAACCAATTCCACAGAGACCAGACAAAATTTTATCTGCACCAGAAGAAAGTCCACATGGGTCAAAAGAACTACCAGTAGACGCTATGGTGGTAGCAACAGCCATGAGGAAAGAGATCGCTGAAGAAAACAGGGCTGTCCATCTCCCAAACAGGGAGTCTCGGGTGGTGGACAGATTAGGGAAGTGAGTGTTTGCTTCATCGGCCTTTGCCATCTGGTCTTTGAACTATTTGGCGCATTTCACTAGGCTTCAGAGAGACCAAGTCTCAGAACTCTCCGAAACCTTAGCAGGAGCAATCTCTGATGAAGTACATGACAAAGTTGCCTCACAGCTTGCAACCCTGGAGTCCATTTCCAACTCTTCCATGCAGTTTTTTCCCATGCATCTGAAGGGGCGGCAAGAGCTGTGGGTTTGGGCGTTGTCATGAGACGTCACACCTGGATGCACCTTTGTGACTTTGTGGACCCTTTAAGTCTTCCTTTCTTAGTGCTCCTGGAAGCTTCTTCCCTTTTTGACCAGAAAGTGAAAGGTACGTTAGCCAGGTGTGAGAAGGATGGCAAGACCCTGAATGCTGTGGGCTTATATTTTTCCAACCCTCATCGACCTTACTCTAGGAATCAGAGGAGTGGAAAGATGTGGCACAAGAAATCCCAGGGTCCTTTCCATGACACATGTGGTGAGTTTTCTCCCTGGGACAGAGGGGGTACCTCTTCCGGGAGATGCACCTACAGGAACAGAGGGGGTCCGCATAACCAGGGATCCAGGGATTCCTTCTCTGGACAGCCCTACCAGGGCTCCTGAAGAGCAGCCTGATTGCTTTCCTCTGGAAGTAGTCAGGGGATGTTTTTCTCTGCAACCACCCTACCTGACAAACAATAACCAGAGGTTATAAAATCCCTTTCAATTTTTATCCAGAGTCAATCAAGACAAATTCCTGACATTCCACCCAGTCAAAGGGAAGCAGCAGCTCAAGAGATGAGAAAGCTGTTACAAAAAAGAGTCATCCAAGCAGTCCCACCAGAACAAATAGGATCCAGATTCTACTCAAGATTATTTTTAGTGTCAAAAAAGACTGGAGGCCAATTTTGTATCTCAACATTCTGAGCAAATTTGCCACCCAAGCAAAATTCCAGATGGTCATGGTTCAGTCTATTCTCCTTTTTCTGGAGAAAGATGTTTGGATGTACTCAATAGATCTTCAGGATGCATATTACCATATAAAAATGTACAAATTCTCCAGAAGATTCCATTGCTTCTGGTTGGGAGCCAATCATTACCAATTCGGCGCACTGCATTTTGGACTCTCTACAGCCCCCAGAGTGCTCACCAAATGCATGGCAATGGTAACAGCTCACTTGAGACTACAAGGATTCCGGTTATTTCTGTACTTAGAACATTGGCTCCTTACTGCCCCCTCCAAGCATCTACTGGTAGCAGCCTTATACTACACTCTGACACTGGCAAAATTCTTAGGAATCTCTATAAACTGGGAGAAATGCAACCGGATTCCCTCTCAAAACTTGGAATTTATAGGAGCAACGTTCAATATTCAATCTTGTCTAGGCTCCCTTCTGGATCACAGATTGGAGAGATTGCAGGCACAGCTCCGGGTGATACTCTGTCAGGACACAGCTTCAGAGCGAGCTGTCCTCCAGCTTCTTGGTTCAATGGCAGCATCAATTACAATAGTCCCTCTAGCAAGACTATACATGAGGCTTCTTCAGTGGCTCCTTCTAATGCAATGGTATCCAGCGCATCATCCTATGTTCTTCCAGATCCACATAACAAACCACTGCAAATAAGATTTAACATGGTGGATGAAGCCAGCAAAAGACCTTCGGAGTCATCCTTTCTCCTCATCACAGCCCAAGGCTACAGTGACCATGGATGCTGCCCTGATAGGGTGGGGGAGCAGTTTCAGGGAAAGATGGTTCAAGGCACATAGTCCACCTTAGAGGCCAACCTGCGTATCAGTGTCCTAGAACTGAGGACAGTGCTTCTAGCATTGCAGGCATTCCAATATGCCCTTCCTTTAGGGACAATTGCTGTCCAGTCCGACAACATGTTAGTGGTCTGGTACATCAACAAATGGGGGAACCAGGTCCTACCTGTTGTGTCAAGATGCCATGAGAATTTGGCGATGGGTGATAGCTTTCGACTGCTTTCTGATAGCAGCACACATTCCCAGGGATTCCAACATAATCGCAGACAAACTGAGCAGATGCATCCTTCTTCCTTACGAGTGGTCCCACAATCCAACCACAACAGTGAGGATTTTTAGCCCTTCTTCTTCCACCCTCCCAGCCAAGATGAACCCTAGCTAAAGGTATTTGGAATGGGGTCCCTCCCAATGCTCTGACTGGAGTGGACTGCCCAAGCACGTACTGCTCTTCTCTAACCACTGCAGGCCTCACAATGGTTATATCAGAAGGTGTGTCCCTCTTAGCAGTTACCTGTTTACCATCTACTAAGATTGAATATAAATTTTGGTGATAATTTAGCACCTCAGTTGTTTCTAAACAACTTGTCACTGGCAGTTTGTCATCACCACTTGCTGGCTCCCTCACCTTTTGTTTCTAACCCTGTCTTAATGGAACATTTGAGTGTTATGTGGCCCTACTGGTTACACTTGAAACATCTAATCCCTAAATGTGCACTTGGATTAGTAGTTTCCCCTATTATGGTGTAGTTTGTTGGAGTCTGTTGGAGTGGTTTAGACTGCCCCCCATGGGCTCCCTTATATCCATGTGCAGCACTGGGTATTCCTTTCCTATGCAGTGGTGCTCTGCTTGCCCAGTAGAGATCCCCTTTTCTCCCCAACTCCTTTGCAGAGTTGCACTCATGGTCTGCTAACCAGACTCTCATGTCATCAAGCAAAGTACTAAGGGCTTGTTCCCTCACCAAAAGGTCTGCCAGTCCCTCAAAGGTGTTGACCTAACACCCACACACCCATCTGTGAAAGTAAGTACTTAAGTCAGCAATATAATCATGTACACTTTCCTCTGCCTGGCATCTATGTTCAAGGAACTGTTTCTGTAAGCTTCAGGTGTTAGTTTAAAACAATCTAGAAGATGATTCTTATCTTTAACATAATTCAAACAATCTGCATCAGACAATTTTGACATGACCTAAACAGCTTTACCATGGAGTAAGGGAGTCAGGAGCCAAACCCAGAACTCACGGTCAACATCATATTGTCTATATACCCCCTCAAAGACATGAATAAAACTATCAAAGTTATCCCCATCCCTGTACTGAGGAAAAAGTTTACTGACCTGTATGGCTTCTGGGGTCCAGTTCATCCCTCCCCATTACCTCTATGACCCTCTCAAATGGTAAGAAGCTCCACTTCATGCTGATGCTGTCTCTAATTCTCCTCACATTTTCCTCGGCTTTAAAACATCTGACCTTCTGTTCATGTTGTTGGGCTTCCAGGCACAGTCTGTCCTCAGCCTCTAGACATTTGGCCTCCAGTTCACATTGATGCCGTTTCTACTCAGCCTCTAGACGTCACATTCGCTCCTTGGCATCCTGTCGTTGGGCTTCCAGAAGCAGTTACTTCTCAGTCTCTGGACATCTCATTTGCTCCTCAGCCTCCAGACATTGGACTTCCAGCCATAGTCTCTCCAACTGCAGATGGATTCTCAGCACCTCTAAACAAAACATGGACTGTCCCACCTCGGCAGGCTGCACATCACCAACACCCAATTGGATATCCTCTAAATGGCTGGTCTGAGCTGTGGCTACAACCAAGGCTGAAATCATTGCATACTTTGGCAGGTTGGCATGCACCAATCCTCTGACTTCACACTCCTTAGCCAACTGGATCATTGTCAGTTTGCAAAAATCTTCTGCTGACATCCTTGCTGCTATCCCTGACTATCTAACTAAAAAAAATAAATAAATAAAACTGTGGTGGACTGAAATTTTTAATGTTTACCTTGTGGCTGTCAAGAGTGTACACCTTAATGGCAACTTACCCACAGGCTACTGGAATCCAATTAAAAATCCCACCGCTGCCACCAATAAATGTGATGTCCGGCTATATCCCACTGGACTGCCAACAGTTAAATGACATCCCTTACTATCCTGGATCAGTAACTAAGGAGCTCCAGTCCTCACTACTGACTCCAATATGAGACTGTCACTTAGAAGTAATTTTTCACAATTTCCCCCTAAGAGCACAACAGGAACACACACTATTTGCTGGGACTAGACAATATACCTCTGTCCACAATGGTATTTTTCCTCCTGTGTGTCTGAGGATTGTGTTTCTTGCAAGGGTATACCTTCCGAAAGTAATTTATGAATAAAAAGAGGCTTTTCTGTTAAAAGACTTGATGCTAGCAGAAACCGTCCTTACTAACTGTGTGTACTGTAACATTATAACCATCATTATTTTAACTGCAGGTACTGTTTTCTGGAAGAAATGGAGGAAATTAAAGCAGAGGTGAAGGTTTCTGCAGCCACTGATGAGCATCTTAACAAAATTACAGAAAACAGTGCCGTTACTGCTAAAGCTATTAACAGGCAGCTGTTAAAACTTCATGAAGCTAGTGCAACCTCACAGGAAAGGTTAGCCACAACTGACAGTTTGCAACAGCAGCAACTTACTAAAGTTCAGCAACAGGTAAGCATTGGAAAAAGTCAGTCAATCATTAGATTGGTAACTCTGAAGACTTGTAACTCTATGTAGAATATAATGACATGGAAACCTACCTGATAACATCCCAACTCCTCAGAGAGAGAGAGAGAGAGAGAGAGAGAATGTCTCAGTGCTGAATGGATCACCGAAAAGCAACCAGTAACCCAAACAAACAGTACAGTCCAGGTGAATATGAAGAAATGTACTCTACTTGTGGAAAATACCAAGCAATCACACAGGGGACCAGAAAAAGTAAAAGTAAACCAAAACTGCAGTAAAGCTGTGATAAAAATCCATTCAGAATGAAAGTTAAAAACAACATTTAATACTAATTATAAACAAACTAAAAACAAAGTTAAGTGCCTTCATTCCTCATCATTTCAAAGGGGACTTCATCAGAAGAAAGAAATTTTACCCTGAGCTAGTGTTTCACTGGAAAATCGAGCATGCAGATTCTAAAAATGAACTTTTAGTACAGATAGACTGGTAAAGTCACAAATAGCAGACATATATATTCTTTAATTGTGGTTAGAGCTTGGGGTGAATGCAGCTTATTGTCCAATCAGTTATAGAAATGTTACACCAGCAAAGCCTGTTAATGCTAATCAAATTGCTGTTAGGCAAACCACAGCTGAAAGGATGCCTATTGAAAATGATAATGCTGAACTGTTAAAACAGTAAAACGGAGGAATAGGTCGGTTTACTGCCGTTGTGCTACTGTTTATCTTATCAAATGTAAAATAGTTGTGAAAACAAAGAAATTACAGATACTGTGAGATTCAGGAAACGTGGACACACAACCCAAGTCAAAATGCAAACTCTTCTAGGTAAGGTCTTCCATCCAGTTGCTTTAGTGCATAATTTAATCCAGTTAAGTTGTCTGGCAGTTGGCTCAGAGCTTAAAGTTGCAAGTTGCAGTTCCTGGAGTACAGAGTTTTAATTTCCTCAGCCCTGCTGTTTGACTTCGAGCAAGTCATTTAACCAAACATTGCTCTCAGATCACCCCTGAAATGGGATTGTATGTTCAGTGGGCCTACTTGGTTAACAAATAGGTGGTGTTATTATCACCATGATGTGGTCATTGGTCAGGACTTTCTGCACCTGAAGGAACTCTATAAGTTGTGTGTTTCTGAGGAAGTACTGTGGTCAGTCACAAGGCACAGCTCTACTGAACACAAAATTAAGTTAGAAGCCTTAAAAGGCACTGAGCTTCAAGTCTGGATTGAAGATATAGACAAATCTGATACCAAGACTTGCTAAAAGACTTCAGTAGGAAAAACTGCAAAAGAATTCAATACAGACTGATAGAGGATGGTCTACACTTAAGCATACAACACAAAAGCCACCAGTAGGAAAAACTATGAAAACAAGTCAATGTACCGACTGGTTTATGAGATCCACTGGCAGGCACTCATGAGAAAACAGATGAATACTGGACAGAACAAAAAAAAAATAGAGGAAGTTGAGTTGAGCCCAAAGCTTCTGTCTCTCTCTCTCTGCTACACCTATGCAGTAAGCTAAACAGATACAGAAATATGACTCTATGACTAGAACAAGTAAGTGCAAAACTGGGCAGGAAAAAAAAGGAAATTACCAGCACCTCAAATAAATGACTTATTTTCAGCATTAACCTTTTTAGAGGGTGAGTTTGATGAAGGGGAAAAACTGTACCACTTTTTGTAGGGGATGAGGCTACATCTATCACTACACATCAGGCTACTGCTGAAAATAATACTGACCTGGCCAACCTCCAGATATGTCCAATCAATTTTAAGATGGTTCTGTAGGAGGATGACATGCTAAGTAGGGGCAGTAAGAGCATTGCATGAGTAGAAACGCAGACAAACATAACAGCTCAATTTCCTATCCATATTTTGAGTTATGGAGTGACTTGTATAGGATAACTCAAGAAAAAGTGCAAACTTTTAAGTAACTGTTGGTACAAAAGACCTTTAGACACCATTTGTTGAAGCTAGCGCACAATCATGTCTTGGATGGTCATCTGGGATGGCTACGACTAAGGCTAGATTTTACTGGTGTCATGAAAGAAACATTTCTGTGAAGCCCGTCTTGAGTGCCAGAGGATAACTCCTACCCTACATACAGCTATGAACATCGCATGTCCACTTGTGAAGTCAAAGACAGGGCAACAATATACAGTGGTAATCACTGACTATTAAACAAAGATTCCAACAGCAGTACCCTTTTTCAAAGAGAATGCCAAGTCAGTAGCAGAACATATACTATTGTTTTTAAGGGGAGGAATTCTTTGAGAAATTCTTATTGTCCATGATACCCAATTTGGATGTGTAACAATGCATGAACCTTGCCATTCTTTAAGATGAATCAGTTAAAAAATGTGTATACCACCTTGCAACGAATAATCAAGTCACATACGTTAACAAACTTTAAAGTCAAACCTATAGAAAAGATGGAAAGAACTAGAACCAACTACTTCCCTACTGCCTCTCTGCTGTAAGAGAAGTATCCTCAACAGCAGTTTTCAGCTTGTTTGAACTGTCACATTGTATCCAACCCAGAAACTTGCTAGCTATAGGAAAAGAAACTTGGGAGGAGGCAAACACTCCTTTTAAAAGTATAAGACCTTTCACATAGTTACAGTCTTAAGAACCACAAAAAAGCCTATACTTAAGGGGCATACAGAGAAAGAAAAGGATGCTCAGCAGGAAACTTATAATGCTCACTTTAGAGAGTTCAAAATACAGGACAAGTAGTGGCATAGAAAGTCAGAGGAATGCATTACAAAACAAGCTTTTCATCAAACATTGAAGAAAACAGCTTTTATTTTAATTCTGCTTAAATATTGTCATTTGTACTTATACTCACTTTCTTGTACTCACTTTCCACACTTTTCTAGAGTAAAATAGTTTTTTATTCAGGCGTGTCCAAGGGTCAGCTCCCAGTGTTCTCTCCTGTCTATCTGATGAATCTGGGCATCTTGGGGCAATGTAGAAATTGCCTCATGTACACAGACAACCCTCAACTCCTACCACCCAACACTACAACCTGTGAGAGATGCACTTATCTAGCCAAACTGGAGGTAAAGCTCTCTCCAATCAAGACTGAACTTGACAGTCAAGAGGAGAAGGTAAACACTTGCACCACACCACACTCATCACATAGTCTCACTAAATCTACACCACCAAAATCCACACATAGAAACACAAAAACATTCATGGAGGCTCTCAATAATAATCTGCTCAAGCAAAAGAGACCTCCAAAGCAGAAATGCAAGCAACCTCCACCCCCCCCCCAACATAACCCAAATGACACATAGCCCGCAGACTCAGTGTGCCACTCAACCACAGGCAATAAGGCAAAACAACGTACCCAACACACTAGTCATAGGTGACTTTATAGTCAGGCAAACTGATGTCCCACTCACCAGGCTAAACAAGGAGAAGGTTACTGTCAGCTGCCTGTCGAGTGCCAGGATCCGCCACATAACCCACGCACTCAGGTCACTCTACAATAAGTACAAATATGACACTGTCATTGTCCATGTTGGTGTGAACAACCTGAGATGTACCTCCCTGGACTACATGAATGGAAGAGCTCTCTGATCTTGTAGCCCAGGCAGGTATGACCCTAGCAATGAGTAGCATTCTGCCATCACCCAGAATTATGCCGCAGTACAAGGGCAAAGTTATTGACTTCAAAAATTGGCTAATCTTCTGGTGCCATTCTAAAGGGATCCAGTATCTGTCTGCCTGGGATGACATGGTCGACAGACCATGATGCTTTGCCAGAGATGGCCTGCACCTGTCACCGCTGGTATTCAGGATACTGGCTAAGGTTCTTGCCGCACCTATAGTGCCTTTTTTAGGCAAGGTTCAAATGACAAATTCACCACCATATTAGGGACAGGCAAGCAAAAACTGGGGGTGATGCTACTCAATGCTAGAAGTCTAAATCTCAAAATGCACTCACTCGAGGCACTCCTTAAAATGGAGAACATTAATATCTGTGCAGTGACTGAGACCTGGTTCAAGGATCCAGAGAGCACCCCTGCACTACCAGGCTATAACTCATACCACACTTTTCGGCCATGTAACCTGGACTGGAACACCAAAGGCGGAGGTGTGTCCATATTCATTAAGGATATGCACACCTCCAGGCTAGTTGCTCAGCATAATGCAGCCGAGGTTATCCAAGTGCAACTAACTCTGGGCAAAACTGCAATTCAAATTGTAGATTGCTATATATCCCCCACCATGCCCCAGGATTCCCACTCCTCTTTTCTTGATGTACTGGAATGGGCAATTTCAACTACCCCACCATTAACTGGGAAAGTTACTCATGTACCAACTCCTTAGCTCAACGCTTTCTGGAATTCATAAACTCCAATGCCCTGGATCAACTTATCCGCACCCCACCAGGGGCAACAATATCCTAGATCTAGTCATTACCAACATGAGTGACCAGTGTTCCACACCTGAAGTCAACGCCTCATTGGTCCGATCCGACCATAAGCTAATTACCCTAGATATCCACATCCTGCCCCCACCCCCCCATTAAGGAAACCATGGTAAAAAATTTCTCCAAAGCCAACTTCATGCTTCTTAAGACAGAAGTGATGAACTTCATGGCATCCATGCAGATGGACAATACAGTTACAACTACTGAAGCCTACACAATTGCACTTTATAAGCACTTACATGAGTGCATGGATCATGCTATCCCAAACAGAACCAAGATGCTAGCCTCCAAAAAAAGGAAGCCAATCTGGTGGTCCCCTGCCATAAACAAACTCTACAACAGAAGGAAGAAACTGTTGCAAAAGAGAGTAAAATCCCATGAGTGGAGGAGCTCCCTGGTCAGCCTCAGTAAGAAGCTGTGATCCCTGATAAAATCCTCCAAAGCTAGTTACGAAAACAAAATCACCACTGATTCTAAAGACAGCCACAAAGCATTCTATAGCTATGTCAAAAATCTCAATGGCAACATTCAGATCTGCTCTGAGTTACAGCACAATGGCACTAAATATACAGACCCAGCTGATATTGCCAACATCCTGGCAGATAGGTTCAGTGCAACCTTTAACCCCCCCTCACCCCCTAAAGAGCCCATCTCTATACCTTAAGAATGCAAAGTTCCTGTAATCATGGCTGCACAGGTAAACACCACACTATCCAAAGCCAAGAACACAGCATTCATGTGACCAGACAACATCCCAGGCTGCGTTCTACATGAAATACAGAACAACTGGCACCCCACCTAAGTAACATGTTCAATCATAGCCGCACCTCAGGCTTTGTGCCTGCTGAATGGTGCACAGCGACGGTTATCCCACTCCACAAGGGGGGAGCCACCACAGACCCCGGGAACTACCGCCCCATTAGCCTGACGAGCCAGGGCTGCAAGGCCATGGAACATATCATCATGGAACTTATAAACAAAGACATTGGTAATCTCCAAACTCTGGACCCCACAGAGTTCGGGTTTGTAAAAGGCAGATCATGTCTCATAAACCTGATAGACTTCTTTGAAGCAGTCACCAAAGCCGTAGACAAGGGTAAGGTGGTTCACACAGCCTATCTAGATCTTGCCAAGGCTTTCAACACCATCCCCCACTCTGGAATTATAGATAAACTCACTAAACTAGGTATAAATCCCTATGTAAAAAATGTCCACGGAGGCAAGGGCTCACCCAAAAGATGCTTTATTCCAACAAAAAATTCACAACCTTCATCACAGCTGACCTAGGTTTCGTCTGTATGACTTCATCAGAGTGTGGTGAAAAAGGCAGCAGAAAACTTCTGGTGAAGGAGGCCCAGCGACAAAGTTGTTAAAAATCTAGTCCAGCCACAGGCATGATAGGCGTGGTCCTGTAAGTAATCCAAAGGAAACAGCAGCGGCATAAAGTATCATTCAACAGCTAATCCAACAACAAACAAAGTCAGCGTGGTCATGAAGTAGGTCCAAAGTTCACAAACACAGGATTCATGAAATGTGAAGCCAAAGGAGGTCAAAACCAGTAAAAAAAGCAAATGAGTTTATTAAATGAGTAAGCGCTTTCACGGATCTACCATCCGCTTCATAAGACTAAAAAGTCTGCCACTGCTGTTTCCTTTGGATTACTTACAGGACCACGCCTATCATGCCTGTGGCTGGACTAGATTTTTAATAACTTTGTCGCTGGGCCTCCTTCACCAGAAGTTTTCTGCTGCCTTTTTCACCACACTCTGATGAAGTCATACAGACGAAACCTAGGTCAGCTGTGGTGAAGGTTGTGAATTTTTTGTTGGAATAAAGCATCTTTTGGGTGAGCCCTTGCCTCCGTGGACATTTTTTACAAGTTTCATTTTTGTTCTTTGGTTTGGAATATAAATCCCTATGTCACAAGATGGGTTGCCAACTGGCTCACTGACAGAACCCACACTGTGAAAGTAGCAGACTCCAAGTCCGACTTCAGACCAGTGACAAGTGGAGTACCACAGGGTTCAGTCCTGGGTCCTCTCCTGTTTGGTATCTACTTCTCTGAAGTACAGGCTAATACAGAAGGTCTTTGGCTAATGAAGTTCGCAGATGACTGCAAACTAGGAGCCATAATCGAAACTCCTAATGATGTGGACATCCTATAAAAGGGCCTCACTGAGACAGATGCCTGGTGTCAAAGTCATGGCCTCAAGCTCAATGCCAAAAAGTGCATTGTCATCCCCTTTGGTAAAAACTCTGTACCCATGAACTACAACATAGGTGGTAGTATACTTAACACCGAAAGTGTGATAAGAGACCTTGGGACACAGGTGGTTAGTAGTCTCTCCTTTGATAATCACATCGCCACAGTAGTCAGGAAATCCTTCTACATGGCACACCTCGTCACAAAAGGTTTCTCATCCAGAAAAAAAGAGGTCATTGTTCCCCTCTACTCATCACTCATTAGACCCATTATAGAGTACAACGCCCCTTTTGGTATGTACCTCACAAGACATCTACAACAACTGGAAAGGCTGCAGAAATACCTCACAAAGAGGATTACCGGCCTCAAACAGATACTCTATGCAGACCATCTCAAATAACTCCAGCTTTACTCTGTCGCATATCGCCTACTTAGAGGTGATCTCTGCCTAACATACAAAGCTATGTCAAACCCAGAGCTGTTGGACATGCTCCACTTAAAGAAATCCCAATCCCTCCAAGCTACACGTTCTAGGTACCTAAACCTTGTCACCACAATAAACAGAACATGCTGGTGGGATAGATTCCTGTCCCAGAGACTTCCCATACTCTGGAATAAGCTACCTATCTATATCAAACAAAGTTCCTCATTAACACTTTTCAAGAAAAATCTTGATTATTGGATGGGAAATAGGAAATTCACCCCGGGGATCACCTCTGTGTCTCTGCTCGACAGTGGCACAGGAAAATAATAAATATAATAAAAAAAAAAAAAAACAAGCCCAGCCAGGGTACCTTTTTGGCTAGGCTTGTATAGGCCCCAGGGCCAGTAGCCTAGTACCTACCTATGAACCTATAGTGACCCTGTGAGACTTTTTTTTTATGCATTTTAGTCAAAAAACTATCTGATTGCATTGTTAGTTTGTTCTGGGACTTTAGTCTTGTAGCTACATTTACAGTTTTGGAAGAATTGTGAATTACTGCTGGATCTTGGCCTCATTTAATCATTTATTGCTACATTTTTCCATACACAGTGTTACTCATAAATTTCTGCCTTGTCTGGTGTCAGACGGCAGTGGGATTGCAATAGCAACACTATGGGAATTCTTGCTGCAGGATTAGCGCTTCTATGCTTCTCCAACTGTTTACATTCCAGTTTTGCTTAAAGTTGCACGCTATTATTTTTCTGTTTGTTATATTGATGTTTTTTCCCCTGTTGTGTCTGCCACAGCCTCCACTGGTACATTGTCTCTACAAATTTGGTGCATTTGCATGGCTCCTGGCTCATTCATGCAGAGTTCACAATGCTTGGCATCCTCGTCTGAGTACTCGAGTGTTTTTGCTGCATCTAATGTCATCCAGGCTAGGATTAGTACTTTCACTTCACAAATTGCACTTCTGTAAGTTATTTAAGTGTACTGTTGTTGTTTTCTTGAATTATTTATTGCATTTATTGGCATTTTAAGACTGTAAGGTGCATTTGTTCTCCTCTGTTCTTTTTGCTGAATAAATTGCTTGGAAATCCCCTTAAAAGTGTTGTCTTAGCTAGTTTTTGAAGTGGTATGAAGTGGTTTTGAAATGGAACCTGATTGTATCCCAGGCTGTATTCTGCACCATCTCCAACAAGAACTAGCTTCTCCATTCAGCATCTTATTCAACCACAGCCTAAGTAAAGGCTCTGCAGTCACTGATCTGGTGTGGCAGCACTAGTTGCACTGTGTGTGTGTGTGTGTGTGTGTGTGTGTGTGTGTGTGTGTGTGTGTCTACGCGCGCACCAGAGAGAGAGCTGCACAGGTGCAGTGTAAGAGTAGCATGCTGACTATAATTTCTTTCGCTTTTTATTACAGACATTATTAGTACTGCCATTATATTTCTCTCTGAGGGGAAAATGGTTGCAGCATATTTAAGAGTAATAAGTTGACCATAATTCCTTTCACTTACCATCACAAGGATAGGTCTTACACATGGCAAGTGGCTATCTTTGGTGGTTTGGCAGGAAGAGGATGTGTCTGAAAGCAACTGCTCATTGCCACAATTGGTCAGTGAGTAGCACTGGTATTTAATAGTACTATGCCCTAGCTGGGTTCTTGCATGTGGGTTTTTCTCAGTGGAGTCTGTATGCCCTGTCTGTCTCTTTGCATGTCTAACTATGTGCTCTGATTTCCTGTAACACCTCAGAGATGTACATAGGTGAATTAGCATTCCTCCAGTTTTCCTGAATGTGAGTGTGCGGCATTTGTTTGTCGGGGGGAGGGGGGAGTTGTGTATGTGCATGTAACTATATCTCTTTTTGGTATCCATAAAGGGTTCATATCAGAAGAGTGAATGCTCTTATATCAAACTTTAAAAAGTGAAACCTGAAAATGTCGAAGGCATGGAACATCGATTTTTTTTCCCAGGGAAAAAATCGATGGGGCATTCTCCGGACTTTGCTGTTTTCACCGCTGTGGTGCGATCTCGGAGTTGGTATTCTTAAGTTGGAGGGTTGTGGAGGGCGATGCCCCCCCACTATATTTTGCCTGTACATTTTTGTTTTTGGACCATCAAATTTTTTTCCTGGGAAAAAAATTGCTGATCTGTTCCTTCGATATTTTAAGATTTCACGTTTTTATGTTCGATAAAAGAGCATTCGGTATTTTTAGTGTTCGATCTTCTGATATAGACACACCATAAAAATGTAATTAACAAGTAGCTATCGCTTAAAAATAATACTTAAAATGCATCTCAGAATATTCAAACGCTTAGAACTTCTACTGCGGTCTGGTGGCTCCCACACCCAGACATAATACATAGATTATGACATGGATTTAGTGGTGGCCTCTGTCCTCAGCCACACCCATTCTTAAATCAGCCATGTAAGATGTGTGTGTAGAAGATTGCTGTAGCTTGTGGTGGTGGAGAGGGAAGCTGCAAATGATGTGTTTATTTATTCATTGTTGTTTACAATCAGACCTCAGAGGTGTGCACAGAAGGTCATATTGTTTTTGCTGGGACTATGGTCGATATAGTTATTGTTTCTTTTACTTTTCTGATAGACCTAAGAGATGTGCAAAGAAGGTTACTATTGCTTGTGTAGGTGCAGTGCACTGTCTAGGAGCAACATGTTGGAATACACTACTATAGTCATAATTTTCCTCACAATTATACATCAGGCACACACAGAGGTGGCTGCCTTTTCAAGAGTAGGGGTGAGGAGTAAGGAAGCAGGCTATGCATATGTATGACAGCAGTCAGTTTAAATACATGACTTTGGCCATTCGAACCTCTGCTTTTATCCCAATCTAACACCATAGGGATGCTCAAATTGGGTGGGGGGGGGGGTCTGCATTTCCAGACTGGATTTATGTATCTTCTCAAGCATTTGTCTTGTGGTTTATTGTCAGCCACTATTTTGTCAATTTTAAATATTTAACATTGGACCAACTTAGGTCTTCCATGAAATAATAACAAATAAAACAATTTTTTTTTTCTAATCCATGATTTTTGTTCAGTCCACTACTGGATCAAAACATTTAGAAAATTCTCTAAAATGCTCATCAGAGCATCTGTAATCCTCTGGCTTCAGCCCCCAGACTGTCAGCTCAATTGATTTATTTCATACGGAGTTATTAGTGTACTATCATGGCCAGGTAAGATATGTTGAAAGGATGCAAGGAAAAGTAGAATTGAGCAGCAAAACTGAAATTCTTTCCTTAATCATAAGTTTTGTTCAAGACACCACTGGATGAAGAAGTTGTAAAAAAAATAAAACGTACCTTACAACATACAGAAAGCCATTGCTTCTTGAAAGATGTGAGAAAAGTAATAAAAAAGGTAATGTGTATGGTGTAGGGATTGAGGTGATCAGGGTAGAGCACTGAAGGGTGTGTGTGTGTGCATGCATGTGTGCGTGTGCGTGCATGTGTGTGTGGCCATGAAGCCCTTTGCCTTGGGCACCATTTCACCTAAAATCAGCTCTTTACATTGGGTTGTTGTAATGTATCATCATTACAACTAAATGCCATTCACTTTGAATGTGTACCTATGAGAAGATTCAACAGAGCGTGGCATCCAAGCCTGTCAAAATGTTAAAGCATCATATCTATAGTTCAGTTTGTGCATAGGAATCCTAAAACCCTGCAACATGAACTTAAAGATTGCTTAAGAGGGCTATCAGTGACAGGATCATATTTAGATAGGAAGTGTCCAGAGGCCCCCAACCTGATACTTACTGGGAACCCCCTAAATGCTAACACCAGCCCTGGGGATAGGCCATGCCTGAATAGCTACTACCTTGGTGGGCTCTGGACAAACCTTATCACCAACCACTTTGTGACATAGATAAAACACTTTTGCCATTCCTACCTGGCACTATTTGGCGTTAACAGTTAGTACTGCTCTTTGCAGTCTGCCCAAAACCTCCCTAGCATGTTGAACATTTTTTTGCAAGGACCAGCTATAGGCTGCAGTGTTATCCATGTAAGCAGGAGCATAACCCTAAGTGGCTAAAATGCAAATATACAATCCTCTAAAAGGCTGTTGTGGCATTATTCATCACAAAGGATATTTTTGTAAACATATAATCCAAAAGGGTAACAAAAGGTGACTTTTCTCTCACTACAGGTGGCAGGACAACCTGCCTGTAACTATTGGTTAGCTCAGTGGAAGTCAGATACTTAGCCCTAACCAACTGCCCTAATCCTTCCTATGTCTGTGGCATGAGGTAAGCATCTGACTTTGTATGACTTCATTTTCTTATGGTCTACACAGAACCTGATGCTGCCATCTTTCTTATCTCCAACACCACCAGTAAGGTACAATGACTGCCGAGACTCCTAGATTGCATCTCTTACAGTTATTCTCTTGGGATTTGCTTAACCCACTCAGAAATCTATAAATGGAATTTTTGATGAATCACTGAGGCCCTGTACCCTCATGGCACTCCACCAGGTAATCTAAGCAGTTCAGAAAGCCTCGAAGAACCACACTCCAAAGACGGCCGAAAAGATACAAATACAACTTTTATTTCCTTTTGGTTTTTGGTGACTCCACCAGGTAATACACCTTGACTGACCAGTAAAGCTGTCCCCAAACTCCTATAGTGATGTCTGGATCTCCTGAACCTGGGTAGGATATTATTGCTGTGAAAAGGCTAGCTCATTATCTGAGGTGTCAGACCATGTCTCACTGAGGTCTACCACCAGGTACTACCTTATTAATCCTGGAACTTAGTGAAGATCAGTGTTTCTTTATATCAAGGTTGGGCTTCATCATGTTAACATGGTAGACTTTGTGCTTCTGCCACCAACGTGACAACACTTGCATGTCATTAATATCACTTACCTCTCTTGCAATGCTGAAAAGGTCCTCTCATGCCACCTACACTTTATTGTGTTTATCATAGTTAAGTACTAGGCTAACTGTTCTTGTAGGCCATTTTAAACATAGCCAATTTCCCTAAAGGTGAGAATCAAACCATATACCTTGTGCCTGTAAGGTAAACACCTTAACCATCATGCCATTGTCAGCAATAAGCGCCTTCACTTTCTGTCAAATAGAATTCTCTCTCTGGCTCTGGCTCTCTAGTCGTACCACACCTTTTACTGCTCTTCTGCTTTTGCTTGGTCCTCTTGCACCATCCCCATGAGCTCCACAAATCTGGTCCTGACAATCAGGATATAATTCACAACAAATTCCTCATGGGAATGACAGTCAGCCCCTCTCTCTCATAACAAGTAAGTCCAGCAGGCTTCCTCCCCTTGTGACCATATAACAACTTCTCAAAGTGTGAAAATCCTATGGACTCCTGGGACACAACTCTTTATACGAAGAAGAGATGGGATAGGTACCTGATCCACTCCTGCTTAAAACTGGTCTGCAAATGTTGTCAACATGGTCTTTCATGTAGAGTTAAATTTTTCAACCAGACTGATGGTCTGTGGATGGTTTGAGATAGTCAGTAAATGCTTTACGGTACAATGCTTTACACACACAGGCCAGCAGGTCTGATGTGAAACTGGCACCTCTATCAATTAGTATTTCTCTTTGGAAAACCTTCCGTTCCGAAAACATCTACCATAGCATTTGCCAGCATAACTGTGTCAGTTATGGATAGAGCCACTACTTCAGGGTATCTTGTAGTATAGTTACGAACAAACTAAACCTCATGCCTGTGGAGCTTGGGGTACTGAGAGGCCCACAATATCTATACCTGCTCTTTAAAATAGTTCCTCAGTAACAGGAAAGACATAAAAATCAGTTTTAACTGTATCTCATTCCTTGCCAGCACTCTGGCACTGCAGCCAGCATATGTGCTGAAGACTTTTAAATATTTGTCTTGCTCCATTGTGATTGTTACATATCAAATAATGGGATAACTACATTTCTTGACTGCGTATTTGCAAAAATCTAAAGTCAAACTCTATGACTGCCAATGGAAACATATGAGAAAATAAAAGTGTTTTAAACCCCATCTTCTTCAGTGTATTTCTTAACTGATATGCCTCCTTAAATTTCAAAGCACAATTCCACAATATAGATCAGAGGCAGACTGTCCCTGATCATGTGCTTGCAGCTTTCTCCCAAATATATATAGTACAAATGTAATATTTAGTTGTTTTTCGTCCAAAACTCCTTTTCTTTCCTTCTCCATGCCTTTGAGTCTAAACTTTCCTTTGTACATAGAGAAGCTGAACAGATGTCTGAATCAGCATACATGCAACCTGCACACTGAGGAAATATCTGTTCAGCTCATTGACCTGTTCTCAAGGTTCCTTATATGCCCAACGTTCCTGTATTTTGTTTAAAAAATATCAGCTAGACATCGTATACCAACTGCATCGTAACCACTATCTAGAATGCAACACAACTGAAGCAAGAGGCTTTTGAACAGTTTCAGTTTGTCTATGCAGTTGCAGTGAGTATTTGAACTCTGAATAACTGATGGCACGCTGCATTAAACGTTTCTCTTCTAATTAATTCTCTTCTAATTAATGTGTTTGGTTACTGTTCCATTTTTTGCAGTTGCTGCAGTTATAGCAAGTGCTCACTTGGAGGATAGCATTTGATTTTTGTTACATATGCACAATCAAGGAATTTAGTGACCTTGTTTGTGCATATGTAACAATCACAACTCACACTGCTTGCAGAAGAAATGTTAAGTGCTGCAACATTGATTGCATTATCTCACTTAGTGATCTCAAGGGAGAGATATAGGCCAACCAACCATATTAGGGGATTATCGTGCATTACTTTTCTGTAATGCTTTGTTTGAAATTGCAGGACGTCATATTTAAAAGTTAGCTAAACATATCAAGAACAACTTTACCTGTATAGTGAAACTAAAGGCAGTTTTGCATGGAGTGTGGGAGGGAGTGAGAGAAACAGAAAAGAGACATACAAATGTGAGAGAAGAAAGAGAAAGAGTTATATGACAAAATGTAGGCACTGTGCTTTTATTTTCTCCAACTGCTGAGGGTGGTTCTGGTATGAAATACAGACTTCCTGAAAGTGGATGTGTCAAAAAAGAAGCCCAAAAGAGCAAAAAATACTTTTTATCATTTTTTTGCAGGGAGACAAGCTCTCCTGCACCCTCTGAACTTATATAAACCAACTCCATAGTCACACCAACCCAAGAAGGGAAAAAACTCTCCCTAAATAAGTGAATCATTGCTGCTGAAGCACACTTAGAAACTGCATTTTCAGTGATTTTTTTATGGTCAATGGTGTTCAGTGTTATGCTGTCTGTCTTTATTCTGTGTGCTACTGACACTTGAGCATTTTCACCTCAAGCGTGAATAGGGGAGCTGCTGAGGGGAGTCAGCATGCTACCCTACTACCACATGGGGCTTTATGGTATTGAATGAAAGTTTCTATCATCACTGCTTTGTAGACACTTGTATTTCATTAGGTTTATGTAGCTGTGCATAAATATCATATTTATGCAAATATGTCAGCGACTGCCATTTAATAGCATTCTGTAACGGCATTTCGCAGGACAAGTCATCACACGGGTTCAAGAATAGCTACTAATTCTAATGTTTTTGTCAAAGTAATTCAAAACACTTAATTTTATTTTTATGTCATATTATGAATATGTTTGTTTGTCTTTTCGGCTTTTCCCGGTTAGGGGTCGCCACAGCGGAACTCCAGTCCGCTAATGATTGGCAGTCGATTTTTATGGTGCCAAGTTGCCAGCCCGATGCCCAACCTTCAGCGAAGGCATGCCCATTCACGCATGTCTTTCAGAGGCCACTCGACCATGGGGAGGACATGCAGACTCCACACAGAAGGCACTCCAGCTGAAAATCGAACAGGAGAACCTCTTGCTGGGAGGCAACAATGCTACCGCTGTACCACCGCGGCTTTCATATTATGAATATAATCCATATTAATATTTGTGTTAATAACTTGACCAAGATAGAGCTGATCATACTTTATGGCATTAATTGAAAACTTTCATAATGCAAGAAAAAATATCAGTGATAACTGTTGTCTGACTATAGCATTCACCAATATTTATACTTTTAGCAATAAAATGTGCAAATATATGTAAATATAGTTATAAACAATAATCCATGACTGGTTGTGGTTATCACAGGATTTAACTACAGTTCTTATGTGATTTGATCATGAGGGCAGTGACAGAGTGATCAAACAAAGTCAACCGTGGGTAAATCCTGCCATATCCACACCCAGGAGTGGATTATACAATCATGTTATTTCAGAAATAAATTGCTTATCTTACTTAAATAATATGATTGTATAACAGGACTTTAGTGTTCTTCCACCTTCTGTACTGAAAACTGGAATGTACGTCTGCATGCTTGCATGATATATCAGTCCAGTGCACAAGACTGAAGAGGAGAGCATTTCATTCTTTGTTATATATGCATTGGTTTTATATTGTCTTGATTCTTTGTTATGTATGCATTGGTTTTATATTGTCTTGATTCTTTGTTATGTATGCATTGGTTTTATATTGTCTTGATTCTTTGTTATGTATGCATTGGTTTTATATTGTCTTGATTCTTTGTTATGTATGCATTGGTTTTATATTGTCTTGATTCTTTGTTATGTATGCATTGGTTTTATATTGTCTTGATTCTTTGTTATGTATGCATTGGTTTTATATTGTCTTGATTCTTTGTTATATATGTATTGGTTTTTTATTGTCTTGATTCTTTGTTATGTATGCATTGGTTTTTTATTGTCTTGATTCTTTGTTATGTATGTATTGGTTTTGTATTGTCTTGATTCTTTATGTATGCATTGGTTTTATATTGTCTTGATTCTTTGTTATGTATGCATTGGTTTTATATTGTCTTGATTCTTTGTTACGTATGCATTGGTTTTATATTGTCTTGAGTCTTTGTTATGTATGCATTGGTTTTTTATTGTCTTGATTCTTTGTTATGTATGCATTGTTTTTTTATTGTCTTGATTCTTTGTTATGTATGCATTGGTTTTGTATTGTCTTGATTCTTTGTTATGTATGCATTGGTTTTATATTGTCTTGATTCTTTGTTATGTATGCATTGGTTTTATATTGTCTTGATTCTTTATGTATGCATTGGTTTTATATTGTCTTGATTCTTTGTTATGTATGCATTGGTTTTATATTGTCTTGATTCTTTATGTATGCATTGGTTTTATATTGTCTTGATTCTTTGTTATGTACGCATTGGTTTTATATTGTCTTGATTCTTTATGTATGCATTGGTTTTATATTGTCTTGATTCTTTGTTATATATGCATTGGTTTTATATTGTCTTGATTCTTTGTTATGTATGCATTGGTTTTATATTATCTTGATTCTTTGTTATGTATGCATTGGTTTTATATTGTCTTGATTCTTTGTTACTTATGCATTGGTTTTATATTGTCTTGATTCTTTGTTACGTATGCATTGGTTTTATATTGTCTTGATTCTTTGTTACGTATGCATTTCTTTTATATTGTCTTGATTCTTTGTTACGTATGCATTGGTTTTATATTGTCTTGATTCTTTGTTATGTATGCATTGGTTTTATATTGTATTGTCTTGATTCTTTGTTATGTATGCATTGTTTTATATTGTCTTGATTCTTTGTTATGTATGCATTGGTTTTATATTGTCTTGATTCTTTGTTATGTATGCATTGGTTTTATATTGTCTTGATTCTTTGTTATGTATGCATTGGTTTTATATTGTCTTGATTCTTTGTTATGTATGCATTGGTTTTATATTGTCTTGAGAACAACATTTATGTTAATTAGTTTCGTTCTTGCACTGTTTCTAGGTCTGCTGCTGTAATATCATGAAGTGATATACTACTGGACACTTCTTTCTTTTTTACTTCACTCCAACACTTAGTGCAAAGGATTAAAGCTGTGAAGTGTTAACACACTGTTTTCTGTGGTACACTGTTTGGTTTCATTTGTTAATTTTTTTAAAGCTGAGCAAGTTATCTGGCACATTGGTTTGGTCCTATTAGAAAGTTGAGATAGGCTCCCGAAATGTTCTCCCAAGTCCACAGGCATGTTAAGTTACTGTATTGGGGGAAAGGCATGCTTTTGCATTATGTGTGACTTTGGATAATGTAAGTTATTATTTCTTTTGAAAGAAACACCAACAACGAAAATTGCAGCCAACTGGAAAATATCTTTACTTCTTTAAACAGATTCTGGTACCTCGGCCTTCGCCTTCATTGGAATAAATTATTCTAAATCACACCAGCTTATATATACACCAGTGATTTCAATTAAACAATCAAATAAATTCATCAATTAAGAAATTTAGAAAACTTTTAAATTTATCACAGCATGTTATTATTAATCTTTAATATTACTTGTCACAGCATGTTATTATAAATCTTTAATATTACTTTTACACATTAATATAATACTTAAATTTCTAAATTCATACCATTTGGAAACAGGGTTTTGTAATTTATTATAAAATTAGATTCCATTCTCAATAATTTTTTCTGAAAATTAATATTTGCCCCCCCACCCCATCTGGTTTTGCCAAAACACTAAATATAAAATCCTCACATCCACCACCATGAAATTGATGAAAATGATTAGCTACTGGACTATCCAGTCTACCCCTCCTGATATCTCCCAAATGTTCCATGATTCTCATTTTTATTTTTATTTTTGTCTGCCCTGTATACCATTTTCTTATTTCACATTTACAACCTATTATATAAATTACCCCAAAGGAATTACAACTGAAATGATCAATGGCATTATATTTAACGCCATTTATTGTACTACCATCCAAATTCACAATTTTGCTACAAACTTTACAACGTCCACAAGCATAAGCTCCAGCATTACTAGCTTTAACCCTCCTGCCTTTATACCTAACCAACTCTTTCAAATTACTGCATCTACTATAAGAGAAAATAATATCATTGGGGATAATAGTTTTCAAAAAATCATCATTCATAACTATAGGCCACATATTGAATATTATTCTTCTTAATATAGGTGAAAAAAGTGAATACCTATTAACAAAAAATATTTTATCCTTAACTTCCATATTAGTACCATCATTACAAGCTAATTCTAAAAATCTTCCATCATCCCTAGTATTCCCACTTTTTTCATTCTTTTTACCTAAGTATTGGTGAACACTAAAGTGTAAATTTAAGTCTCTTTCAACCTTATTTCTATGTAACAAAATATTATCCCATCTATATCCTCGATTATTTAACTTTTCACAAATTACATCAAATTCCCTCTTTATATTCCTAACTTCTGAAGTATTAGCAGCAATTCTTTTAAATTCTCCCAAAGGTAAAGAGTTAGTCAACTGCACACTATGCATACTAGTAGCATGCAACAAATTGTTTACTGCCGTAACTTTGTGGAAGGGTTTATGTTGTATCTTCCCATCACTACCAACATAAAACTCAACATCCAAAAACTGGATTGACCTTGACTTCACTTCAAAAGTAAAGTCCAAACCACAAGAGTTTAGTTTCAAGGTTGAAATAAAGTCATTAAACTCCATTGAATTACCCTTACACAAAAATATTAAATCATCAATATATCTCTTGTAAACAATCACATTTTTTTGAAAAAAATTAGTAGTATACAAAAATAAATTTTCAAAAAAACCCATAAAAATTATGGCATAAGAGGGAGCAAAACTAGCACCCATTGCTGTACCTTCCCTTTGTAGGTAACATTTTTTATCAAATTCAAAAAAATTGTGAGTAAGACAAAATTCCAATAGGGAAATGATATATGTTGTTCTAGGTCCATCACCCAAGAGCCGATGTACTGCATCTAAACCCCATTTATTACAAATAGACGTATGTAAAGACTTTACATCAACACTTACCCAATAAAAATTGTCCTGCCATATAATTCCCTTGAAATTATCACAGACCTCCTTTGTATTTTTAACATGTGAAGGAATTCTTGTGATATATTTCTTTAGAACAGAATCCAAAAAAATGCCCACATTTTGTAAAAAGGCCCATTTTCCACTAACAATTGGACGCCCTGGGGGATTATTCAAATCCTTATGTATTTTAGGTAAAATAGAAAACTTTGCAATACTAGGATTTTTAATATATAATTTTTTCACATCCCCTGAAGAGAAGAAACCCAATCTTTCCCCTCTGTCCAATAAGTCATGTAGGGCACTATTGAATTCCAATATAGGATTATTCAAAAGAGAAGCATAAACATTATTGTCCGTCAAAATATTTAAAGCTATTGAATTGTACTTTTCTTTATTAAATACAACCCAATTGCCCCCCTTATCTGACTCCACAAAAACATAATGGTCACTGAGCTCTCTTATATGGCAGAGGGCTTGCCATTCTTCCTTTGTTAAATTAAAACGCATTGCCTTCTTTTTAAACAAACCATATTCCTTCATAACTTGTTTCTTCACAACATTTTCAAAAATATTAATGGTCTGATTAATTTTAGGAGGCAAAAAATCACTACTATGAGGAACCTGCGGAACCTCAAATTTACCATAACCAGTATTATATTCAAAATTCAAACATGAGGAATCATCTGTCATTTCATGAATGTCTACTAATTCATTCTCATGCAAGGAAATATCCATTAAAGAACTATCCATGAATGAATCAAGCTCAAGTGATTTATGGGCTTCCTTATTACAAAAAAATACCTTCAGATGTAATTTCCTGCAAAATTCCTTGACTTCATTTAAAATTTCAGCCACACAAGGAATATGCGTAGAAACAAACTTAGTTCCTTTACATAAAACACTTTGCATGTTATTGGTAGTAGTACAATCAGATAAGTTAATAATATCCAAAACGGGCCCAGAACAAATATTAGCATCAGACATTTGAGAATCAGGCATATGAATATCAGGTAAAACATAGTCAACAGTAGCAAAGTCATTATTAAGTCTTTCTCTATTAGCGTTAGCGTTAAAGTCATACAATTCAGAATCATTTTCTCTCACCCCTGGGCTGAAAACGTCGATTTCGACCCTTTCTTTGATTTACTCTGCCATTCGTCGAAGTCTCAGTCTCCAACATTTCATTAGAAGCAGAAGCTTCCCCGGTATTCAGTTCCTCAAACGAAACACTTTTTCGCCCTACAGAACTGGTATCCGCTGAAGAAACAGAAGTATCTCTTGAGTCGCGAGATCTAAATCTTTTACTTTTCAAAGGAGCCTTGCCCCGCCCACTTTTAAAGTTGTACTGCCAGGAAAAAATCTTGCCTGTACTATAATCAGTACTATCTCGTGTATATTTCTTCTTTTTCCATTGGATAACTTGTTGTTCAATTTTAGACACCCGACTCTTTATATTCATGAGATTAACTTCAACTTCCGACTCAGAATAGTCAGATAGCAGTTTATCTTGCATACTAACAATTTCTTCTCGGACTTTTTTTAACATTCTCTCATTGCGTTTTATCAGCACTTTCAGCCAGCCCAATGTACATTTAAGAGAAATGTCTTTCCATTCATCAAACAAGTCTGAGTCTTCCTCAGAAAACTCATAAGCAGGCAGACGATCTACCCTTAAACCCCTTGGAGTAATGCTTGTACTTACATACTTCTCAAGCAGTCTGGTGACATAAAAAGTTGTAGCTTCTTTAATCTATAATTTTTCCAACTTGCTGAAACAAAAAGAAGCTTCATTCGAATTGTATATCCATGGGTCAGTGGAGGCAAACCTCGATTCCCTGTCCCTCCAAATGGAAGAAAAATCCATATTAATAGGAGTTCTCCTTGAACCCCCTGGTATTATTTCTTTTGTTCAGTTTTGCACTTTGCCTGCTAAAATATTTTTTGTGAGTTGGCTTTTGTGTGTCAGATGTGGGGGAGGCAGTCTTTGAAATTCCGTCTTGGTTTGGAGGATATTTCCATTATGATTTTTTTTTCTGTACTAAAAGAGTGCATCATAATATATAGTTCGGTGTATCAAGAATACTTCAGAGCTGGACTTGTTTGTACTGGGATATGCTTGAATTACAATGGGCATGCTGACTGGGCTGTACAATCAGGATTCACCACCTATTACAATAGTAATGAGTTGATGGTGTCTAAATGCAAATATGCCTAGAACTGTTCACTTAGCATTGTGGAACAAACTTCCACAGGTCAGCACACAGGTCAGGAATGGATGATGCCCCAAATATAGTGGTGAGTAAGTAAGAAAATGTGGTCTTTTTTGTCAAATTTTGAATATGTGCCATATTAATATTTTTATTAACTTGACCCAGACTGAGTACATATGGTACTGCATGGCGTCAAATGAAAGCTTAAGTAATGCTGCAAAAGTTGTGTCTGATACCTGCTGTCTGCAGCTACCATTTTGCAGATGTTTGTACTTGTTTACCAACTAAATATGAATATATGCATAAATATGTCATGCATTGTCCAAGTGGATTCATTGTGCAACAGTATTTCATGTGCCCATTTGGCACAAAGTAAGTGAGTTATTTTTCAGAAATATTTTGAATATATATCATATATAATTTTATTAGTGATGTGAACCAGGAGGTCTTTAAATTATATTGCATGATATCAAATGAAAGCATGCACAATGCTGGAAAATTTTACACTGATAGTTGTTTTTTAACTAGCACTATTTTCAGATATTTTCAGATATTTGCATTTATGCATCTACTAAATATGTAAATATGCATGCAAACCATAATTATGTAAATATCTCAAAAATAGAATAATGTCTACAAAACTGCTTTTCAGAAAACTGAAGATTACATCTGGACAAACAGAAGTCATGCAGATAATTTGGGTCTCTCTACTAATGTTAGAGAGAGATTATTAGTTGCTTGTGAAATGATAATACATTTTACATGATCTTTAATTACTTGTTTAATATAAATCACTATTATGTCTAACATATTGATATCACTACTGTGAAATGAAATTTGGACTGAAGAACTTTATTTTTACTTTAGTACTTTAGTAAAAATAAAACCAGCAATAACCAGGTGCCTCCACACAAAAAATAAAGAAAACTGATTATAAAAACACATAAGCAGAGGCAAGGCTCCAGTTCTCCATAGGTTCTCAGCAAAGTTTAATGGTATCAAGCACATACACATACACAAGCGCTTTCACTGACTGCTTCTTCAGGTGTAAATCATTAGTAGAAAACACCAGTTTTTATATTATTAATCAATGTCACATGACCTGTTATCTAACACATTTCAATAAAAGTTATACTAACATCATAAAAACAATTAAAATCATAAATATGTATTCATAAGAACACGCTGCATATTTCTATATATATGAATTCCTATCCATAAAATGCACACAATTAAATCATAAATACATATGTATGTAGTCTTTAAACATACTTATCTCTGTAAAGGTTGAGTTTTCAGGATGGGTCTCAGTGGGACATGGTCATTGAGACCATGGCCTGTATCTGCTCTTAACCTTACAATCCATTCAGCTTCTAGCCCTTCCGTTCTGGTTCTTATATCTCCTCCCCTTGCATTAACATTGCATCTCCGCAATACACTGAACTTAAATATATGATGTTCATCTGTTGCTATGACATGTTTGGCTAATGCATTGTGTACACTTCTTTTTTTCATATATGTATTCTCTAATCCTGAACTTTAGCTGCCTGTCGTTTTTTCCTACATAACATTTCTGACATATTTGACATGTAGCTAAATAGACAACATGGGTACTATCGCAAGTAGCACTAGTTCCTAGCTTAAATTTTTCGCCCGTATCTGGATGTATAAATTCTTCAGATTCAGATATAAACTTACAAAACTGGTAACTTCTGCATGGACTTGTTCCCTCAATAGTCTTTGTCATATTATACTCCCTCGCAGAACATAATCTCCTGAACAGGCATTTTTTATTTTTGAAAATGAACTGGGGTTGTGTATCCAAATGTTTACTCATCTGACTATCTGTCATAAAGATGTTCCAATGCTTATTAAAAATGTCTGTATATAATCTAATATTTCTAGAATAACTTAAGCACATCCTTAATTTATTAGTTTTGTGCTGCCTATTCATGTGATAATTTAAAGTATCCATAGTAGTTTGTGAAAAATAAGGTCTAGCTCTGGTCTTTCTAAGCTTGACTATATCTGCCACATTCCTTTGTATAAGCGGTTTGTTATATCCTCTATCCATAAGTTCTGTTTGAGCTACCTCTAGTTGTTTTTCAAAATCTGCTTCATTAACATTAAGCTTAGAAGCTCTATATACTTGATTTTGTATTACATTTCTAAAAATGTATTTCGGGTGCATACTTTCTCCATTTAGCAAGCTGTTCACGTGGCAATCTTTTCTATATGTTCTGGTACTTAGTTGATTATTAATACCCTTGCATATAGTGATATCTAGAAAATTAACTTTGTCATGTGACCAATTCGCAGTGAATTTGAGAAATTGTGTTGTATTGTTGATGTAATTAACAAATTCCATCAATAATTCTACAGACCCATTCCACAAAAGGAACAGGTCATCTACAAACCTGCGAAAAAATATAATGTGGCTTTTGAATGGCCCATTTATTAGCCAGTCCATTTCCCACTCAGACATCACAGCATTTGCATAGCTGTTAGCGCATTATGTTCCCATTACCACTCCATTGCATTGCCAATATATATTATCTCTGAATAAGAAGACATTATGTTCTAGTACCAGCTTTAGCAGTGTTTTAATCATTTCAACTTTTGATTTTGTAAAATCCTGATCTTTATCCAATTGTCTAATAATGCTATCTATGCCTAACTTGTTGGGAATCACTGTAAACAGTGACACTGCATTAAGTGTAACTAACAAATATTGTATAAGTAAACTTTGTTTGTTAACATATTCATACAAATCTCTCACAAAATGTTCTGTACCTCTTAATATATATTCAGATCTGTTTACTAAATTTCGTAAATTCTTTTCTAGGAATATAGAGATAGACTCAGTGCACCAGTTTCTACCTGCTACTATCGGTCGCATAGGGGGTTTTATTGGATTTTTATGAAGTTTCAAAGACCCCTGTATTATTGGAATAATGGGGTTCAATATAACAAAATACTTTTGAAGTTCTTCATCAGTGAGACCCATCCTTAACTCTTCTATACCTGTATGAACCTTCCTTATCATGCCCCTCACCTGTAAAGGTGTGACAATTTTATAAAAATCATCATCATGCAACATATTGATCAAAATATTATCATATATGAGCACTCTGTTTGTGCGGTGCGCCCCTGGCTTAAACAGGAAGACAATGGGAAGGGAAAACAGCAGTAAGAAGGTAATCAAGGAGAACTAGCATAGCTGGCAGGTGAAATGTATCAGAAATAGCCAATTACACAGGCAGCAGCCCAGCCCAGAACACTACTATAAACTATGCAAACACCTTCCCCTCTGGTTTTTCCCACACTCTACACCACCGGTGTAAACAAGCGGAGAACGTTTAACACTCACAACAGCAAAATGATAGGAGCTGCAATAGCTATCATACAACAACTTGTGGAAGAGGCTGAGGGTGGTGAGAATGTGAATGCTGTCATCCAACCCACAGTGAGGAGATGGAGAAGAGTGTACAGACCCAGGGTAACCTACCAGGGGCTACATGAGCTGGAGATAGTGGAGCGCTATAAGGTGGACAGAGACCTCCTATAGCAAATTGTTGAGCTGTGCTGGTCATGCCTCATACACAGAACTAAAAGAGGGGAACTCATCCCAGTGGATACCAAGGTATGTGTAGGCCTAAGAATACTAGCTACAGGTACTTTCCAAAGGCCAACTGGGGATATGATGGGGATCTCACAGGCATCAGCATCTAGGGTACTCCACCATTTCCTGGATGCCATGTCAGCACATGTCGGTGAGCACGTATATTTCCCCAACACCTGTGAGGCATTGGCCAGCAATATGCAACTGTTCCACCAAATAGCAGAATACCCTGAGGTAGTGTCTGCTATAGACTGCATGCACATATGCATCAAAGCACCACCCGGTGAGCAGGATAGGGTCTACATCAACTGCAAGGGCTTCCCCTTCATCAACTGCCAGGTCGTGTGCGATGACCAGGGCATAATAATGAATTTGTGTGCTGGCTGCCCTGGAAGCTATCACAATTCCCACATCTGGCATCTGACGCAGCTGTACCAGAGATTTGCCAATAGGGGCATCCCTGACGGTCACCTAGTGGGGGATGCTGGATATGCACTGGAGCCGTGGCTGATGATACCAATCAGAAATGCACATACACTCACGAACTAGAACTCCATAAAGAGGCACATGCACAAACCAAAATTATAGTAGAGCATGTGTTTGGGATGCTCAAGTCATGGTTCCGGTGCCTGGACACATCCGGTGGAGCCTTGCAGTACTCACCAGCTACATGTATCCAAATTGTCCTTGTATGTGCCATGCTACACAATATGATCCTGCGGAAACAGCTACAACAGGAACAGTATAGGGTAGGGCCACACAGCCCCCCACCATTGCCAAGGCCTGCACAGGCACAGAGTGACTCAGAGGAGGAACAACCTGAGCCTGCCCCAGTAGGCAGAAGGAGGCGTGCCCAGTATGCCCTGGCCTTGGCAAAGAGGCAACACATAGCACATACACTGACACAAGAGGGACCCAGGGAATAACACCTCTCTCTGACTCTCACATACAGTAAATGGGATGCCAAACATTACACTACCTTTGCTACACCATGTGTAGGGAGTATACTATGTGCATCTGACATAGGCAGCCCTGCAGCACCACCCTCAGTACTGAGACACCCACGAGGCAAGTGACTCACACATACCAGTCAGGGGGGTTCACATACCCAACAACAGTCACAGTCAGCAGGACAGGTGTAGACAAACAAAAACAAAGGCTCTGCTATGGCCTCTGAATGAGGCCTGTGGGTAACCACCCTCCCCAGGCCTACACAGACAGACAACAGCAGGTCAGGCAGTGGGATGTCATTTCTGAAGGGTAGGAAGTCAGAAACTAATAAATAGGTAAATAAAAGCTAAGATCTGTAGTACACTGGTATGCCTCTAGTCAGCATGATAGGTAAGACTGCAGAATGAAATGGAGTACCTGACATACCAGTACAGTCCTAGCAAATGTGTACAAGTGTCAGGTGTGCCCCCCCATCCTACATAGTATTGTAATAACAGTCAGGTGTGCCCCCCATCCTACATAGTAATGTAATAACAGTCATGTGTGCCCCCACAATCCTGTGTAGAAATGTAAAAATAGTCAGGTGTGTCCTCCCATCCTATGTAGAAATGTAGTAACAGTCAGGTGTGCCTCCCCAATGCTGTGTAGAAATGTAGAAATAGTCAGGTGTGCACCCCATCCTACGTAGTAATGTAATAACAGTCAGGTGTGCCCCCCCATCCTGTGTAGAAATGTAGAAATTGTCAGGTGTGGCCCCCTCCATCTTATGCAGAAATGTAACAGTCAATGTCAAATGATTAATGGATACCCTGCAGAGACAGCATGCTACCTGTAGGTGTACAACACAAAGGTCAGCACTGCAATACAAACTACCTCGACTCGATCCACACATGCAATACAGACAGGCATACTAGGCATGCTTACACACTTAGAGAAATGAAGCAATGTCAGTCAACAACATACTGAAAGGTCATACTGGGCATGCTCACACACTTAAGCACATGAAGGCCATGTCTGCAAACACCAGTGGATCAGACATATCTGGCGGTCGCAGATGTTAAGTGCAGACACTCCTCAGTATGCACCACTCATGCTTTGCACACACAGTGGATAGGAATACAGGCATATATGTAAGGACAACACACTATAATAAGCCAAAGGTAGATGTGCACAGATGTGTGGAAGAGGGTGACTGTGACAAGGAAACATCCAGGCCTGTCCCACCCAGCACACAGCCAAAGGGCCACAACCACATGAGGGCCAGATGTCACTCACTGCAGATACTAGCCACCAGTATCTGTCAGCATTGCAGACTATGTGGTGCACGTGCTAGATGTGCAATATGACTGTACAAGGAAGTAGTCATGTAGCAGCTGTATACACGTACCTGAGAAATATGACCCTGTTTGTGCCCGCATGTGGCATGTCAACCCCTAGATGAATGGGTTATGGCCCATGCACACACACTGCCCTCCCCATAGCCCTACTATGGCAAGCATGCTGAGGTCATCCACTGTGAAATACACCTTTGGGAGAGTTGTAGCTGAGTAATCTCCATGGCGCATCCCTTAACTGCATACTGCTGTAGTGTGATAAACTAGTTAGGTTGGAGTTCCAATCCCAGATGGGTCTATATTATTATCTTAAAGTTACTGAACATTGAATACAATTAGGTCGACAACATATTATCGAAGTTCCGTAACTTCGAAAATAAAAAAAAAGAAAATTTGAAACATCAAATCCTTACCCTAGTGGGTTAAAACAGGGGGGTAAGCCCCCCTGCACCCCCACACCTCATGCTACTTAAATATACCAACTCCGAGATTGAGCTACAGTGCAAGAAAGGGAAATCTTCCCTTTCTGCACCATACTCCATTAAAGTGCGATCTCGGAGTTGGTATATTTAAGTAGCGGGGGTGTGCAGGGGGGCTTGTCCCCCTGCCTAATCACCCTTTACTTGTTTTTTTTTCAGGATCTTGTAGAATTTTGATGGTTTAGTGGTTCGATCACTAAAGTTTGATCTTTAGTGATTCGAAGCATTAAACTTTTGAGATTCTAATATAGACCCTCCCAGACATGGCAAGTGTGTGTGTGTGTGTGTGTGTGTGTGTGTGTGTGTGTGTGTGTGTGTGTGTGTGTCTGTGTAGAGAGCAATGTTTTTTAGGGTAGTCACACTCCCTACAATTCGAATGCTATACTTTGGCAAGGCTGCTGATGTCATCCACCAAGAAATACACCCCTGGGAAGGTTGTAGCCCAGTACTCTCTGTAGCACATGCCATAACTGTGTACTGCTGTAGTTTGATAAATTAGTTAGGTAGGAGTTCTAATCCCAAACTTGGCAACTGTGTCTGTGTGTGTGTGTGTGTCTTTCTGACTCTGTCTATGTAGAGAGCAATGCTTTTTAGGGTAGTCACACTTCCTGCAATTGAAATGTACTTTGGTAAGGCTGCTGATGTTATCCACCTAGAAATACACCTCTGGAAAGGTTGTAGCCTAGTAATCTCCATAGCATGTGCCATAACTGCGTACTGCTGTAGTGTGATATAGACCTCTGTTGGGGGGTTCTATACCCACACATGTCAATTGTGGTTGTTTTGCGTGTGTTTAAATGTCTGTGTAGGGAGCAATGCATTTTAGCCTAGCCACACTCACTGCAATTCTAATGCCCTACTTTGTCAATCCTGCTGTCATTCATTGCTAAATACACCTTTGGGGAAGGGGTTCTCCATTAATCCCTGTGGTGTGCCATGTAACAGCTCCAGGCTGTAGTATGATATAGACCTCTGTTGGGGGTTCTATACCCACACATGCCGGCTGTGGATGTTGTGTGTGTGTTTCAATGCCTGTGTAGGGAGCAATGCATTTTAGCCTAGCCACACTCACTACAATTCCAATGCCCTACTTTGGCAATTGTGCTGATGTCATCCAATGTGAAATACACCTTTGGGGAAGGAGTACTCCAGTACTCTCCATGGAGCTTCCTATAATTGCGTAGTGCTGTAGTGTAATAAACTAGTTAGGTAGGAGTTCTAATCCCAGACATGACACATGTTTGTGTGTGTGTGTGTGTGTGTGTGTGTGTGTGTGTGTGTGTGTGTGTGTGTGTGTGTGTGTGTGTGTGTGTGGAGGTGGTTGTAAGTGTGTAATAGCTGGGTCCAATGTGGAGCAGGTTTTGCAAATTTCTTATATGGTGGCCCTAATATATATCACAATGTCCACCATACAGGGATAACAGATGTGAAATAGCCGAGAGGCAGGGGTGCAAATCCATACCCATACATGTGACATCAAGGCCAGGCAAACAAAGTTAGCAACCCTAGTATTACCCTGAGAACACTCCCAACCCATGTCTAATACACACACACACACACACACACACACACACACACACACACACACACACACACACACACACACACAATTGCCTAGGCAACAGCCACTATGTTGGTAGTACACTGCATATTGCTCATTGATATTAACTATGGAGTGATTGCAGTGAGTGCCAGAGTGCATGGCACCCTGTCCAGCTGTCCAATAGGCACATATATGCAGACAGTGCACCTTCCCCATGTTCCCCACTGGACACCTGCAACACATGTGGTGCCATCAAATGTGAACCACAAAGGACATACCATGCCTGCAAACATGCCCTGTATGGACAGATGCCACTGACACCAGGGAGTGCCGTTAGCATGCTATCAATATAGGTGCAGGGAAAACCTGCTGCCCATTACCAGTTCCCACCATATGAGGCCAGAACTGGCACATCTGATGATAATCTGTGTACACAACATGGGCCAGACACCCCAGGTACAGTTCCACATTTCACTGTACATGCATGTGGGAGGTGTGCACATCACAGACACTGTCTATGTCATGGATGAAGATACACATGCATGACAAGCAGTGCACAGCATTGGCCACACACAATACTCACCCAGGTGACTGGATGGTGATTACAATACCCACTTGTGTGGGCACCTCCAGAAACTACACCCCTGAGCCACAATGCAGACCATTGTCATGTGGCCTGTTGCCAAGGTATACCCATCACCTACCCATGTATAGCTGTCTGGCACTGCACACCCATGAATCAATGCACCCATGCATGTCAGTACTGGCACCCTGTGTGTGTGTGTGTGTGTGTGTGTGTGTGTGTGTGTGTGTGTGTGTGTGTGTGTGTGTGTGTGTGTTGTATGGTGCGTATGTTCACATTCACACTCACTACAACTCCCATTGGAATACTGCAGCATGCTGTCTGTCAGACACCTCCCCATACCCTTTGCCCATACAACCTCCCTATGTCCCCTGTGGTGCATGTGATACTTGCACAGTAATGTGTTGTGACAATCTCACTAGTGACGAGTTGTATTCCTGGCCCTGCCAAGTGTGGCAATGTGTGTGCATCCCTGTGAGACTGTGGCTGTGTTGATGCTGACACCTGTTCATGTGGGCAGGCACGGGTACTACACTTACCACATAGCTGCCATATCCCTGTTGCAGATGTCACTCACCATCACATATACATTTTGGTACTCCCCATTATGTAACCTATGTGGCGCATCTAACACCTGCGTGGACATGTGGTAGCACTGCATAGTTGTTGGGGTTTTGATACCCTGTACTGGTAGGTGTGTAACATGGACATGTGTAAGTTTTACTCTCCCACCCCTCCCTGGCATTTCTGTGCCTCTGTCTGCCCCTCTTACTCCATCTCTGGTGAATGTAGAGACCTACATCTGCTTTGCTTAGGCAGCAGCATGTGTATTTGAAGTGATGCTCAGGATCAGCTTATGGTCTCTGCACAAATTGCAGCCCTCCTCTAGCTGATTGCATGTGGAACAGCTGTGGTAACATTCCCATAGCCAATTGCATGGAAACACACACCAATATCTAGGAACATCATGTTGCTGTTGGGCCTTTCAGTCACTGTGAGCAGGAACTCGATCTATTGTTTGGCAAACAGCATCTCAAATGGATTGGGGTGTATCTCTAACAACATACACTGTGGAAGCAGGCCACACACAGGAGGGGGATGTGCCTGACCTGACTACAGACTGTGAGTGCTGCTATACTGCATTTGGAGTAGTGTTGGTGGTGTGTGGATATGGCTGTCCTACATGTTTACATACCTGCCATGTCAGTGCTATGTTAATGAGGAAACATCCATCTGTAGGACCATCTGCAGACTGGCCAGTGTGTGGTGCCTTTTGATTCAGGTGTTACCCACTGAGCAGCTATCTGTGATCTGCAGAAGGGAGTGTGAGGATTGCAGTCTGTTGATAGTGACAGCAGTGAGAGTTAATGACTTTATAACCCTCATAGGACATATGGTACAACACACCCTGTTACAACAGTAACTGTATGAGGTTATCACAGCAACATGTCACTATTGGTCCTGTTTATGTGCCTCCAGCCACAACCGTGCCAACCTTTGTACATATGTCCTGCATTAAGGAGTGCATATGTACTGTACACCATAATTAGTGACATCATATCTGGTAACAAGCCAGTTAGATATCAGACTGCTACACATATAATGTATAGTAGGGGTTATATTTGATGACATAACCTGGAAATTTTGTGGTTGTGTGTACAATACTGAGGTCTGTGTAGTTATGGTGATTGTCAGCATTGTGTTTATTGTTAATATGTGCCTTGGCCTGTGTACAGACTGTGGTAGATGTCATTGTTCTTGGTCCTGTTCTATCTGATGTTACATGCTGCTCCACTGTCTGTTACCCTATTGGGTAACATGTTTGTAGGGCCATAGACGCACATGTCCCATACCACAGACAGGCAGTGGACCACACTGTGTAGTGGCCCAGTATATGTAGGTTTAGTGTGTGGGTGGCGCATATGAGGATGGTGCTGAACAGATAGTCCATATACTGCAATAATACCCTAGCATGCCATATGTAGCTGTGGCTGTGTTCACATTGGTTGTGGTGATGCACTTACACATAGGTGTATGTTCCTCTGTGCCGTGGCATGCCTGTACAGCCTGCTATTCCATACAGACCATACTGTTTTTCAGTGTGCCTGTGATGGTGTCTGTTGTGCCTTGTTATGTAACAGTTACATCCCAGTGTGTCAACTGCGGTCTTTACCCCCTAGGGATTGTCTACAGAGTGTAGATAGAGGCTGCTGAACTATACACCTGCATTTCTTACCGTTGATTGTTTGGTATCCTGTGGCCCAGTCAGTCTTTACTATTGTACTACTTGATGGCCTTGACCTGGACAGCAACATTTGTTAACATTTACAGACTACAGTATACCCGTTTCACAGTTGCATTACTCAGTTGATGAGGCTATCTGTGTCTAAACAGCTATATGACATGGCATATACAACTGTAATTGTACACAATTAAAGGTTTCCCATTTATGCACACCTGTGTGTGGTGTTATAGCCGTTGATATCTCTGTGGGTATATGTTGCAGGAAGTGTATGTTATTTGTATGGGTGGCTCATACAGTCTCCAGTTGGTAAGGTGGTAACTGTAGGAATAGTGGCTGTCCATATTGTATGCACATACTACATATGTAACTTCATGTACATATCTCTGTGTGTGTATGTGTAGTTACATATATATCTATATATATGTATGCATATATCTGTATATATGTATCTGGATATATGTGTCTCTGTATATCTACCCTAGGGATGCCCATGTCATGTCTGGTCCTGGTTATGGGATCTGCAACACTTGTACTGCAGGGGGGACGTATTTGGCTGTGGGGGGGTATACCTATTCGTACAGAACATATAGTGTTTGGGCCTTCCCATCCCCATTAACGTTGCATGTGGACATATATTTTTTTTTATTTCCACATTGTTATCTATAGATGTATGTCCGTATATACACACACACACACACACACACACATATATATATATATATAAATGTATATATATATATATATATATATATGTATATGTATATATATATATATATATATGTATATGTATATATATATATATATATATATATATATATATATATATATATATATATGTCTCTACATATATAGATATGTTGTAGCTGTTTAGATATTAATATATTTACACACACACATACATCTAAATGTTGGAATACATTTGATGTACTGTTTAATGACTGGGCTGGATGATATGTTATTGAAAACATGAGGGTTATGTAAATCCAGCATGGCTTAGTGGTAAATTACTTTGTCTATGGTGTGCAGGGTCCTGAGTTCGAGCCTTGCAGAGGCTGTTTATTTTGTTACTGGGCAGGACATGGGCCATTGGCTACAGAGTGAGTAATACACTTTAAAGGAGTTGTAAGCAGGTTTGCGTGGGTTTGCCCAGAGGTAACCACTGCTAACTTCTGGTTACAGTTTCTTATACTCTGTTAGCTTCTGTATTGCTTAACCTGTGTAGGCATTGCTTACCCCCATGCAAACAGGCTTAAACCTGCGTACTACTGCTTAAAAGTGCTTACTCCCACTTACCCCGAGCTAATTTCTTTAAAAGAAAAAAAAAGGGGTTGATAGGAAAGTGGTGATAAAAGGGGCACAAAGAGGGAAAGACAGTAGGAAAAATAGCCAGGGATGTGCAGGAAGGGTGTAGGGAAGGTCCATAGCTGCCCATTTCTTCTACAGCAACAACGGTGCATATACACTAATGTGGTGGTAGATTTGGGCACCCAAACCCCTGGAAGAGGGGTGAGGACAGCAATAAGAAATTGTGATGCCAATTAGACTGGATTAGATGTGTCCAGTGGACACATGTGCGAAATGGAAAGCTATGTATGAGGCAAGACTTTTTTGTGGGAACAGATTGCCCTTTTTTTCCAGGTGATAGTGGGATATTGAAGAGGGGTAGTAGGTATATTTAGGGAGGTAGGTTGGGTAGGTTAACAGACAAGATAAACAATAGGCATACAGGGTAGGTATATGACACATGTGGGAGGTAAACATGAATGAGGGGTGTTGGGATATCGTAAGCCCACTAGCGCCCTAGTGGTAACAGTGGGACTGAGGTCCCCACCCATGGGCAGTCACTACTGTACCTTCACAGCCCCAAAGGTGGCTGTGCTGGGGACTGAGCAACAGAGCCAGGCTGAGTCTCTAATCATGACACGTGGCCTTCGAGCTGGCATTGGAGATCACCAACCTGCTGGTCGATCTCTATGCACCATAGCCCTGACCTGGCGATGGGTGACAGGTGCCTGTCCATGCCCACTCCCGCGGGGGTGAGCCACATCCCCAGAGGCAGATCCATCTGAAGGTAGTGCAGGGACAATGGACAGGGAGGTCTGGGGTTGGGTCCCAGACATGCTGGTGCCCAGTGCCACAGCCAGCTGAGGTGGAACAGGTGGGTCCACTGGGACATGCCTTCCCAGGCATACATAGTGTTTAGATTTCATCATCATATATGGGTTATTAGTAGTCAACACATTCCAGGGTTAGGTATAACAGCATGCATGGAGATTCCCATTAACCCAGACACCAGATACGAAACAGTTGCATAGCAAACACAACACATGCATATATGGGACCACAGTGGTAATACGAACATCATGCAGGTACATTGATGGCACCATACCACCCCCAATGTTGGGATAATTCAATATAGCACATGCATGGGAACCATTAAAATATTTATCAAACAATTGGACATCATCAGAGTCATTACATACCATTTGGGGTGGATATGGTGATTATTGTTGGAGATATGGTGGGGGGGGAGATGTCAGTTAACAACTAGTTTATTCCTGGAGTCCACATTACTTTACTAGACAGTGCTGTTATCTGTACCTTACAAGTCTTACTACACTACCCTATAGCCTTCGTTTGGTCAGTGATATGGCTGTCATCATAGTTACACATGAACCAGTTTTACCTGCAGTATACACCTCTTATCTTGTATACCTGTGGAGGGAATGTTTGTCAATACAAACTAACTGTTTCTACACATACTCCCAGATTCTGGGTTGCTGTTTTGCACATAGCTATCCAACTCTTTCTGCACAGACTCTGGCCATGTGTTAACCACACGGTGGTGTGCTGGGACATATCCAGAAAATTGCCCTCTTCCACCTTTAGTGACCTGACACACACATATACATGCTTTCCAACACAGTTATATTATGTGGCACAGTGTAGGTGACAATGACCAGTGATACTATACTATTCAGAGAAACTGCAACACTCACAATTCCTTACAATACCAGAGTGAAGAGTACCAGTACAGGTTATAATGGTCTGTTTTTCTCAGCACAGTGTTTGTATCCAACGTACCTATGGGAGCAATGTTTGTTAGCACTACCTGGCTGTTGCCACACAAATTCCCAGATTACACATTAGTATTATGCACATACATCTCACTCTGTTACTGTACACACTCTGGTCACAGCTTGACAACATGGGAGTGTAGATAGGATACACTTGAAATATACTCTCCTAACAGTTTCGGGGCTTGCTACAGTGATATGTGTGTTCTCATGATGTTTGACAATCACTTGTATTCCCTGTTTGCTGGCTAAACATCTGGGATCATCCCACAGACTTACCAGGGTGACAGGCAGCAGATATGGGCACATATACTAGACATTCTGGCCTCATCTGTACAGTTGTGGGGTATGAATCTGTATGCAGCCTAATTCCACTCCCAGGAGACAGACCATGGCTGTGTCTGCTACAACTTAAACACTGTCCATCACAGTTGTGTCTGCTATATAGATATTGCTGTATATCTCCAGTCTGCTTTCTGTCTTGTTAATCCCCTGGTCTTTTGCATTCTGATCTTGTATTACAACACTCTTATACAGATTTCCTGGACAGTTATATGTTGTAGGACAGTGTGGGTGACAGTTATGTGTAATACCTCATTATTCAGAATGACTGCATATCATTCATGTATTTCTGGGCACAGTGTTGGTAACTGACAGACCTGTGGGAGGATTGTTTATTAGCACTACCTGAATGTTCCCACACACAGTACCAGATTCCACATTACTATTATGCACATACATCTCACTCTGTTACTGTAGACTCTCTGACCACAGCTTGACAAGTTGGGGTGTAAATGGAACATACGTGGCTTCTTAGTCACATAAGGCATTGGGGAGTTGCTAGGCTGCCGCTTTGTTCTCATAGCTGTGTGTCAATCAATTATATTTCCTGTTTGCTGCATATACGTCTGGGATCATCCCACTGATTTCCCAGGGGGACAGGTTGATAGGCAACAGATATGGGCCACTTTAATAGACATTCTGGACATATCTGTACAGTTGTGGAGTATGATTCTGTATGCAGACTACTACCACTGGCAGGATTCAAACCGTGGCTGTGTGTGCTAAAAAACGACAGTTCACATCTCAGTTGCATGTGCTATTCAGTTTTTGTTGTCTACATCTTCCCTGTTTACTGTCTATGTGTCTCTCAGTTGTACTAAATGGCCTCTGGGGATTACACCTGTCATGTACAGGCATTCCTACACATTCTATTTATGGTGCACGGTGTGGGTAACAGTGCTTAATACTACATATCTACATTACCGTATGATACCAGGATATACACATGCAGTCCAGCAGTTAGACCTGTTTTGTCAGGCTATTACACTTTTATTGACTTACAATCAATATGAGACTTTTCCTGCCATATTTTCTAGTGTATGCAGTACTTGCCTTGAACAATACAGGCTTTATACAAGCAATTAATTTACTACTGCTTTTATTTTTATTTCCTATGACAGTAAATGCATGAGTATTACTGACCTGCCTCACACCGCAATCTCACCAGGCGACTGATGTGGGCTTTCTGGTTCGCGGCCCACTCCATTGCAGCTGTGGGGGACATAAGAGGAATATTTAGCCATACCTATCCATGATCTACCTGAGCTGACAATTATTACACACATACTGGGGTGATACACACGAATGGAACATCGCCTGATGCTCTAGACTGTTGGATCCACTCCTCCAAGAGGTTCCCCCTTCCTCCACTTCAGGTAGGCATAGTGGTGCCTGACCTGCTAGCCAGTTCGGGGTATGCCAGTGGCACTGGTGAAGTTGCGGGCGAGACGGTCCCAGGCCTCTGCCTTATATTGGAAGCCCTGGTACTGGCCCTGCAGCAGTCTCTGAGCATGGTCTTTAACTAGAAATCCTGCCATGACCTGGGATTCCTGGATGCACCAGCGCTGCACCTGGAGCGCACTTCTTCTCCCCTTACTGCCATATTGCCTGCAAGGGGAAGCTACAACCAGTTACGAGATTTATTCCCACCTCTTGGGTTTAAGTAGGGCCGATTTCTCGCACTTTTCTGTGATTGGCAAGTTTTGAAAAGGCTAAGCTGTGGGCAAACCTGCTTACTTAGGGCTGCCATTGTTTAAATGGGTATACTCTTGAAGGTGGATATATGCAGTGGCTGGAGAATAAAGAAATTTGCTTTTGGATTTGACTTTCCTGTTTTTTTTTCGATTGACTTCAAGATTTTTTGCTGTTTTGTATTGTTTTTTTTGGATTTATTGGGCACAATGAGTTAGCTGGTCTACACATTGCTCACACCTCCTAAGCTGGACTGTGCAATGCTTAGCATTGCTTACATTAGACTTTCAGTATAATGCCTTTTTGGCATTGTGTTATTGTTCATTACACCTTATATGTATGCCTGGCATCCATGATTAATATGTATGTACACTCTGTGGGGTCCTTGTGTTTTATTGTGGACTTCAACACTCTATTACAATTACACCTCACTTCTGGGCTTACTGCTGTACTCCAGTTCACATATTTCTGTTTTGTAGTGGGTTATGGTACATATGACTGTATACTGATTCCTTTCACAGGTTCAGTTTGGTTATACTATAGTGAGGACTTGTTTGCTACTACCTCATTCTTCTGTACTTCTGTGATAGCTTGGTGGATAACTACTGAGACTATGGTGTATAGGGTCCTGGGTTCGAGACCTGCATGGCTATTTATTTTGTTGATGGGCAGAACAAGGGCCATTGGATACAGAGTGATTAAGGCTCTTTTGAGCAGTTGTAAGCAGGTTTGCACAATGGTAAGCATTGCTAACCTGCCGTTACATCTGCTTGCACAGTGTTAGCTTTAAAATTGCTTAACCAGTGTGGGCATTACTTACCACTGTGCAAACGGGCTTAACCCCACTTACTAGTGCTTATATATGCTTACTACTGCTTATTTGTGCTTACACCTGCTTACTACTGCCTTATTCATTATGACACTGACACCTCAAATGTGCATTTACTGCAGAACCCCAATTCACAAAAATATGTTATTTAGTGAGTTATGCAACATAAATATTACTTATAACTTGCTTTGCCATGAAAATGGGACTCAAACCGGGAATGCCTGCTCATAAAGCGAATGCTCTGCCCACCATACTATTGCTATGCTGCTTAATTTGCATATATCTTCCTTGTTATCCTCTTCAGCCATTTAAGATACATTAACCATAGCTAAGCGATGGGCATACCCGCACACCTACAGTTAGCTGTAATTGGACTTTCAAAAAAATAAAATGGGTTTCCTCATTTTAATTATACATTCTGTTGCTGTTATACACAAGGGGACTGTTGCTGGGGATATGCGGTCACCTGTGAGCGGTCTCGCTCATTCCATACCCCTTTCTGCTGTTCTACATTGCGGGGGCTTGTTTATTCTGAGAGCTCTGCTCTCAGATAAGCCCCCTGCACTCTTACACACTCCATGTAAGCCTAGGAGCTCGGGCAGCGTGCCTCATTAATGTGCATGCCACGCTGCCGTCCTGCTCCTAAATGGTCGCTTTCGAGCAGGACTAAGCTAGTCCTGCATGGAAGATTAGTAAATCCAGGGGTTTATCTGTTAATTACCCAAACTTGTGCTGAACAGGTGCAAGTCTCTCCTTTATGGGCCAGAATTAATTCTGCAAACACTGTAGTTTTGTTAATTAGGCTTTATTAGACATTAACAATATCCAAATATCCAGATACTGTCTTCAATTACATTCTACAGAAATTCTGGAGTGCTGGTTAATGATAACAGTGATGGTAAATATATTCAAAATTTCTGCAGATATATTCTGATTCTCCTGAATAATATCAGCTGAAAAATCTTTTCCTCCTGAATAGCATGAATATTTGACCTGATTTCTGTACTGAGGCTTGAGTGTCTGTACTGCAAAAGACCCTTTTGCATATCAGTCCAAAAGCTAACTTTCTGAAATGCTGGATATTTTAATCTTTTCTGTATGTCAGTCCGAATTAACTTACTGACTTCACTGACTGTGTCTGAAGTATATTCTCATAATACCAAAAACCCTGTAATGTTTTACACACCTCTTGCATGGGCCTTATCTTGTACATCTTTCCTTTGAGAAAGGAACATTCTGTTTTTCTGCTCATCTCATGTTTTATCTTTCCTTTTTAATGAGTTGTCTTTCCCTGAAACTAAATACATACATGAAAACACAAGTCTGACTATATTTTCAGGCCTTTTATTCTACCTTACTGTAGTGAATTCACTAAGAATACCGTAACTCTAACCCTAGTCAAGGAGAAGTCATGAAGATCCAGAGGAGTTTAGAACTATGAAGGCAGAACCAGAGGCCCAGAGCATCAGCCCTGGAGCAGAGATGTTTTTCCAGTGACTACACAACATTGAAAGAACTGGTGTCTGATTGCCTGGATATGGACTAGAACCAAACGCAATGTGGTGACTTTGTTAATCAGCCTTTTTACTTTATATTTTATAGAATAAAATTGTTTCTATAATCATTGTATATTAGCTGCTTAATCTTCAACATTGGTGGATTCAGTGGGCCTAAAACTTAAACTTACACTCTTTTTTTTTTTCTTCTGAAGTCCTTGTTCAATCTGTTGCTGCCTAGTAAATTGGATTCCCTACTAGAAAGACTTGTTACTGATTGTGGTCTGTGGTGCTACTATGTCACTTTTTGGTATTAAGTGCTATATTGGAGCAGTGCATAATCACTGTAAACTGGAACTAATCTGTTCCCACTTGCTGTTTAGGAATACAGTGAAGAGAAAACATACCTGTTTCTAGTCCTTTGCTGTTTGTGAGGTATACCTGCTGTGAGTCATTTTGTTATATCCTTAATGGAGTATACCTGCTTCCTAGAATTTGTGAGAATGGCCCATGCATCTCTGGATTTTGATGAGTTGTCAGTTGTCAAACAAATTCTACAGGCAATCACAGACCCTGCTGAGGGAAAATTTGCAGTAGCCACACACCTCACACCATGAATCATACCTACACAGAAGCCACTAGCTCAAGAGGAGAGCATGAAAGCATAAATTGTAGCATTTATAGGTTCACAGGTACTTGCTACACTATTGATCTGTAAGCCTTACATCCCATTGTAGTTATCTGTCCTATTAGTTAATTATACAAACATCCAAAAACATTTTTTGGATTGTAGCATTTATAGGTTCACAGGTACTTGCTACACTATTGATCTGTAAGCCTTACATCCCATTGTAGTTATCTGTCCTATTAGTTAATTATATAAACATCCTAAAATGGGCCAACATGTTATGTCATATTTCCCCTATCCATGAGGGTCAGTGATACTAAACCAGGAGTGAATTTGCAATTACTGATCCATTCGTATCACACCTGAAAAGAGTAAGAAAAGTGATCTGCTTTATGTGGAGTGGAAGATGATTCCATTGAAGTGGTATTCTCTGTGACACATACATATCCCTCCAGCGTGTTCTTTTCATGTTGCAAAAGGGATTGGAGTCTCTTGAGTGAGTATTTATGGTACCCTTGGACCTGTGACTGTGTAATAGGTCTGGTAGAGTAGAGTCTATAGAAGCTTTATATGCAAGGCAGAGGTTGCCTGATAATAGCTAGTATGATACCAAGAAGAGAGGCAAGGCTTGAGTCAATCTGCATAGTTTTTATGATTTAGGCTCTTGATTTGTTCAGTGAGAAAGTGTTTTGGTTGTTCCAGTTGTGACAAGAGTTTGGACAGATACATACTGAAAGGGGCATTAAACCCAGTGATTGGACTAATGAGTGTCGCGTTCAGTGGAACAATTACTTCTCTGGATCTGTACACCATACCTTTAGATTTAAGTCAAGAGATGAAAAAAAGACTTTCTTAGACTAGTGGTTACTTGTAAATTAAAGGATATTTCATTGCTGATCATATCAGATTTCTGTCTTTGAGATCAATTTTCAGAAAGTTGTTTGTCAATATAAAAATTACAAGAAGAGTCACATTGCTGATGGATACAGTTGTACATTTCTTGGCATTTAGTTTTAATCCATGGTTTTCATACTATTTGTTTGGGACAGGCCCTGTTTTATGATCCTGGTGTCCTCTGTGGAGTTAATGGTGGCACCAAGTTTGCAGTCATCTGCAAACTTTTTTTTAAACATCTTTATTAAATTATCACTTATGGCATAGGCAAACATGCATTAACAGACAATAAAACAAACCATTTTTAACATTTTTCCATTTAAATACAATATACATCACATATATTTTCTTTGCTACTATCATCAGTCCAACATTACAAAATATGGCCGAATTCCTGCCTTCCCTTAAACCGAACTCCTCCTCCTGAACATTATTCTCTGCATGTATTTTTCCCCACAATTTCCATTTACTTTTACGTAATTTGATCCTTACCTTTTCTAAAGCTCCCTCTTCCAGTTCTTTTATCTCTTTTGTAATCTAATACCTCAAACACAGTTTTTGTAGACTTTGATTTCCATTTTTTAGTAATTGCATTTTTGGCACCCAACGGAATAAAACTAAATAAGACCTGACAATGTGTAGGGAATTCAGATCCTGTATCCCAGCTCAGAAGAATCATTTCCTTATTTACAGCTATTTGCTCACCCAATATTTCTCTGATAGACTACTTGCAGGGAATTTTTAAAATCTACCCACTCATTACACTACCAAAGCATACGTTCCCAGTTATCTCTTTCTTTTCTATCACCCCTCCAACATTTGCAATCTTTCTGAGGAAAAATTCTTTGAAGTCTGCTTTGGGTATACAAATATCTATGCAAATGCTTCCATGCAAAGATCCTAAAACTTCTGGACTTGATTGCATACTAGGAAGCAATGCCTATGTCTTCCCATTGCTTTCTTGTAAATTGATTTTCCAGTTTCTCTTCTCAATCTTTTCTAAACTCCTCTGAATTATTCTTATAGTTATCATGCAATATTTTATATGCCCTACTAATTATCCATTTTTAACAGCTGCTTCTGTTCTAGATTCAACTAAAAACTCTACCAGAGTAGGTCTTTCAACTAAAATTCCCCTATCACTTTCATTTTGCCTATACTCTGAGATAAAGCTGGTAGGGAAAGTAGTATCTAGCCTGCAATCCAAATGTCTTCTTTGCCTAATCCCACTCTCTTACCTTTCCTGGTTGAGTTATTTGCTCTCATTATCTTGGCTCCTTTGCCAGGTTTCTCCATTAAATTTCATCCTCCTCTTGCCCATTTATTGTACCCCTACTTGCAGTCATTCCTATTGACAAAATCTCCTTTCTCCATTCCCATATTGGTATAGTTCTTAGAATACTTTCTGCTACTTTATCAATATAATATTCTGTATAGTTGTCATTATTCTCCTTAAGGATCTGCATTCAAAATCCCACTCTCTCCCTCTCACTGTTTTTGAACTTCTCCTTTCTTCATCATCATCCGTTTCCATTTTGAATTATAACGTCCTACTTGTGTTATGTATATGAGCCTTAACTTTGTAGTTCTGTAATATCCCTTCAAATTAGGTAAACCTAAACCACTATGTTCTTTTGAAAGGATCAGCTTATTCCACTTAACTCTTGTCATCTTTCCTTCCCAGATAAATTCCTTCAATTCTTGATTAATTATTGTCCTCAATTTGGGTTGATAAAAGTATGACTAACCCATATACAAGACTAAAGGGACTAATAATATTTTCACTGTTTGTATCTTGCTATCCATATCTATAAATAAGTGTTTCTAGTTTCACAATTTCTGTATTGTTTTTTAGTCTCTTCCCACATGTCCATAACAGAAGCCTTTTTAATCCATACTGCCAAATACTTCATCTTATCATGTCCCCATAAATATGGATATTGCTGAACGAATTCATGTGTGGGTACATAACTTATGGATATAGCCTTTGTTTTATTTTCATTAATTCTTATATCCTGAAAAGAGTTGAAACTGTCTCAAGATGTTCCACAACACTGAGATGTCCTTTTCTGGATTTAACAGCTGCAAAATAATATAATCTGCAATTTTTCTTGATTAAAATACCAATTATATCCATATATTTCTGAGTCTCTTATTTTATTTACCTATATCCTAAATATAAAGCAAATAAATGGGAAAGAGGATACCCCCTGCTTGGTTCCTCTCTTCAAACACAGCTTATCTGAGAGGAACCCTCCCACTTTAATTTTTGGCTCTGATCCTTCACATATCCTTCTAATTAACATTATTGTTTTATCAGGGAATGCAAATGCTTCCAATACATCACTCTTAAAATCCCAGTTTACTCTGTCAAATGCTTTCTCTACATCAAGACCTACCAACAACAGATGCATTTTCTTACATTCTGCTTCCTTCTTGATAATCATTGCTCTGTTAATGTTGTCAAATATTTGCCTCCCCACAACAAAACCATACTGATCCATATCTGTGAAATTTGGCATTACTTTTGCCATTCCTTTGACCAATATAGACACTTTATAACCATGGTTTAAAATTGAAATTAAACTATATGAAGCTGGGTCTGAAAGTTCTTTACCATCTTTAGGTAACACAGTCACCACAGCTTTCTTTGAAGATGCTGGTGCTTCCCATCATTTTAAAATACTGTTAAACAGAATCTCCCAGATATTTATCACTTCCTTCCCTCCTAATTTCCAAACTTCCACAGGAATACCATATGTTCCTAGAAACTGTCCTAAAGATTGATTATACATTACAGTTTTTATCTCATCACCTCCTATCTTAACTGTTAGTTTGCGAGCCTTGTCTAACTCTATCTAACCTTAAGCATAATTAAGTCTACAATAAATAATTCCATTGCACTATTTTATTGATTTCCATATTTCTGTGCTTTATGCAAATATTCATAACATTTCTGGAATATCTCTAAAACCTCAATAGGATCTCTGGTTATTTTTCGGGTCTATATTACGAACGCGAAAAACCGTACGAGCGAATACGAAGATGTCAACACGTATTGCCCGAAGTATGGAAATCCTGAACGTACAAAACCACAAATTCCGAAATGTCAATTTGTTTTGGTTGGCCCGTCTGCTGTATAGCTCCGTAAGGTAAGTGTGCGATAGATAGGACTTTAGTGTTAAGATTTGGGTTAAGGTAAGTGTATAGATAGGTAATGTATGCAAGGTTTAGAGTAGTGTTAGAAATAGGGTTATTTTAAGTGTATGTATGTGTATTGTTTATTTTGTTTGGGTGTATGTCTGTAGGGGACGTGTGCACTAGTTACGGACCTTAGGGTTAGGGAGGGGTTAAGGATAGTGCATAGTTAGTTGTGTATGTGGGGTTTAGTGTAGGGTTACAGGTAGGGTTTTGGTGCTTTACCTTAGGTTAGAAGTAGGGTTTGGTTAGTGTATGTGTGTGGTTTATTTATTTTCTTTGGGTAGGTAGTATGTAGTGGGTGGTGGGGTTGGCCGACTATGACAGTTCAATATTTTTTTTTTCGTGGTTTAGTGCATTCGGGATTTTCACGGTTCACGGTATAGGTGTCGACGTTTAGGTATTCGGGAATAGGGTTTTTCACTTTGGTAATATATACCCTATTTTTCTTGTTATAGGTTCCTTAAGTTTAATTTCAGTGTTGCTTAAGTTGTACTAAATGTTTTTGTGCCCTGGAGTTATCAAAAAATTGTTGCTTAACTGCAGTCTTTTTAAACTCAATTCATATTATCCAGATATTCCCTTATTTTCTCTTTAGCACTCTGCACTTGCTCCTCCTCTTGTTCTGTGAGAATCCTCTTATTCTGCAATATAACTTTCTGTTTTCATATGACCCTATTTTTAAACTCCATTTTCATTTTATCCCAGTCACTAGCTATAATTTCTGAAGATATTTCTATCTTCCCTAATAACTCTCAAATAATTTTCATTACCCATTCCTTAAATTCCTCTCTTTTTAACAGGTAGGTGGGAAGTGCCAGTGTCCTATTTCTGCTTCACTACCCTGCATTTTTATCTCAGTTTTTCAGGTACAGGATCAGAAATAGTTATTGAATGTGTGTTGAAACTTTCAATTAAATGCACATGTTCTTGTGAAACATAATTTCTGTCTAGTCTAGCCCAGTAATTGTACTTTGGGGAATAATGTGTAAATTCTGTCCAAGTTTCTACTATTGAATTTACATTTTTCCATACCAACTAATTTCATACATTTCTTCAGAAATCTACCCTCTTTTGCTATATTGTCCTTTCTAGCCCCCCCCGATACATCCTCACTATTGCAAATCAAATTCCAGTCCCCACCTAGAAATAATATTCCCTGCTGAAAGCTGATTATTTCTCCCAAATGTTTCTTAAGATCCATAATAGCAATTTTCGGTGGAATATAAATACATGCCATTGTAATCTTCCTCCTTTGCCAACAGCCCCTTACTACCACAAATCTACCATTTTGTCTTTTTTCCTCATCTCTCACTATTGGAGCCCCTCTAGAAATTAATATAATTACTCCTTTTTTTCTTCTGTCACAAACAAAAAGCTAAGTACAAAGTACCCTCATTTTCTATTAACTTGGAACAAACATAGAAAACTATGTACATCTTCAAAACATGAAGTTTAACCCTCCAGAAGGGAACAATTGCCTCAAATTGATGGCTGCACATACAGACATTATCTGACCTAAATTTAAGTTTACCCATGCCTGTGCTCCTACTTACACTGATTGCTGGGTGTTCTTTTATTTATCTCTCTTCTCCTCCCTTATGTGAAAACAAATTGTATGCCTTTAGGAAACATTAACTTTTAGCCCTAAGAAAAGGTGCACTGGCTATCTTTAAATAAAACTAAATTGTCCAATGTTCTATTAACTGCATTACAGTATTAAGACTGCTATGGAGGTTGTTACCTCTTCTTCACTTCTCATAATTTCAGGCTTATTTTTTTCACAGATCTGCACTGTATCTTTAAACTTGACACTTCCCTCAGCAAAGAATACTCAGAATTCTCAAGATTAACTGCTTGCACCTATAGACAGCTTGTTTCCATGGAAGCATACTCAGCAATGAGTCTTTGTAATTTTCACTCAGAAAAGAATGCACAGCTGCCATAAGCTGCAGACCTCTTGACTCCACTAAACATTTACCTGTGGAAAATAAACAAGCTAATATATTTTCAGTTGTAATAAGCTTAGCATTTTCATGGCTTTTGTCTTTTTGTGTTAGTTTTAAAGCCTATTTGCTTACAAAAAACACCTGTTTACATATTAAGCCAAAGGTAGCAATACAGACATTCACCTTTGTAAAACAAAAAGAGAAAATATCCTGATTATACGTATAATATAATCAGTGCACTTTTACACCCCACCCTCACCCCAGCAACCCAAGATTACAGTATATGAACATTAAACTTGCTTTTAGCCAGTCTTTTTCCCTTGTTATACTGTAAAAACTATATTTCTATAACTAAAAAGTACTTGTTTACTTTAATATTTTTAACATATACAAGCCACTGACCCCTGCAACAATTAAAATACCCCTGATTGCACACTATACAAAACTGTTTTATTGTATATAACATGCAATTTATATCATGAAATGTTTTATAGAAATAATAATAACAAAAATGTTTTACTTACAAATTTCCCCTTTTAGTGTCCTTCTAAACATTAATGGTATAAAGTGGGGCATATGCTTTTCAGTCCACCCACAGGTTTAACAAAGTCAATGAAAGTCTACTGCTTTTCAGCCACTTTTTCTTACAAAACCATATTTCACAAATGTAGTTAATGATTTATCTTCCATTTATTCACTAATTTCAGAGTTGCTGGTCTTCTACCTCTTCATCTTTATCTCCCAACACCAGACTCTGATTAAAGTCCAAGGTACTGCTGCTTCTTCTAGACAGCTCCTGTGCTTTTTTTGTCTGTCAAGCATTTTCCTTTGGAACATTGGAAAAGTTTTCACTGGCAAAATATCTTTATCAATCTTGCCATCAGAAAATTTAGAAACAGGGTCCCATTCTGTTTGCTGACTCACTTTTGTTGGGTGAACTTGTTTATTTCCTCCTAAATCTGTTTTATATAAAAATGACTTGATCCTCCAGGAAAAAAAAAAAACACTTTGAAGACAGATGGATACAGCAGCATGAATGTCACACATTCCTCTCTGCATTCCCTGATTACTGCGATAAATGTGCTCCTCTTCTGTCTGGTATACTGTGATCAATCATTTTCTACAAACACTCTGCTGTCTCCCTTTTTTAATAATTTTCCTTTGCATCACAATTTTGTCAGGATCAACTCTTTCTGCTGGTAAAATTGCATCTTTCTTAATATAGGTCTTGACTGCTTTCTCATGTCCAGGTTTGGAGGATACACTTGTTGTGCCCTTTCACTTAACAAATTATGTGGCAGAACACCAGTTCAGTTGTTTATTTGTGCTTTCATAAAATTAATATAGTCTGTTCCTTCAAGTTTCTCTGGTACAGCAGCAAATCTTAAGCTTTCTTTGCTCGCTCTGTCTTTTAACTCTATTTTCTTAAATGGTTCTTCTTGAGAAACATATTAAGCCAGATTTTTCTTCATGTCAACCTCTGATTTTTGCAGTTTTATTAGTTCAATTGAATGACTAGTTAAAGCTTTGTCTATTTTCTCCAGCATTTTTTTTGTTTGAATTGATATAGTTCTTCAATGTTTCATTTATTTTAATCACCACTGAGTACATTTGATTGATTTTTTCCTCTAAACTATTGGAAGCCATCTCTTAAACCAAAGCTGAAACTTTTACTGCTTTTTGCTGAGCAGCTGCAGAATCCTTCCCAGACAGTGATTACTCTTCACCTTTACTGGATGATTTATTTTCTTTTTTTCCAAATTTCTTCTTTGCTGGCACCTGGGCAGTGTATTTACTAGCCAGTAAATGAAATTTACCAAAAAAATTTTCAATTGCGCTCCTTTTTCTCAGTTTCTGATTTCACACTGGAAGAGCTGAAGTTATGCTGTTGATCAATGTGCAGCCATTTTGGAAGTAGTCTTCTGCAAACTTGGTCAGCCACAAAAACTTACCATTAACTTTTTGACCTCTGAGAAGTAAATGGGAAAGAGAAGTGGCCCAAAGAATGAACCTTTGGGCACTACTCTGGGGGTCTTTTGGAGGATGTAGAGCTCTCACTCATACTTCCTGTTTTTTTTTAAGCAGCTTGCCAGTCAAGAGGGATCAAGCTAAGCTGACTGGGATTGAATTTTCTTGTCACTATTAACTTGGAATCTTCTCCATGCTTTTGTGAACACGAAATGAGCAGAATGCAAATACTCTGAAAAAAGTTAAGAAATGTTTGCTTGCATGCGCTGAGGTCATAGTACAGACATAGGATCACAAATTCCATAAGGGGACTTTCTGTAAAAATAGAATATAATAGTGTTATTTATATGAATTGAAACATACATCTTTATGGTTAGACCCAGAGGGTTGCAACAGCAAGGAAACCATTGACTGAGATATTAGTTAATTGATACATTTTTAATGGGCATTGCCAGTTATAATTAAAAGTGGGCGTGTCAGTTAGACCAGTAAGATTATGTAAGTTTAATTAACTCCTAGTAGTGAGAATTTTGTTTAATGAGAATTTATATAAAAGTAAGTCACATAGAGTTAAAATAAAAGAGTCACCTACACATATACTTTGCCTTAAATATGGGAAGAAGGGCCATATTGCCAGATTCTGTAATTCTAATGCTATTTTAAACACATTTATTAAATTATCACTTAAGACATAGACATACATTAATAGTAATGAAAACATTAGCATTACTTATTTATATTCATTATTCATTACATATGTTTTTTTTTTTCTTTATAACAACTGTCATTCAGTCAGACATTCCATACATCGCTCAATTCCTACCTTCACGGAAACCTCACTCCTGCTGAACATTATTCTCATATACTTCCACAAATTCCATTTATTTCTATGTAATTTGCTCCTTCCCTTTTCTAAAGACCCCACTTCCAGTTTTTATATCTCTGTTACAATAGTCAATACTTTAAATACAGTTGGTTTAGACTTTTATTTCCATTTCCTAAGTAATTGCTTTTTAGGTAGCCAACAAAATTAAACTTAATAAGGCCTTACTATGTCTACCACCATAAATCATGTGTCCCAGCTCAAAATAATTTCTTTAGTTACAGACATTTGCTTCCCCAATACTTCTGACAGAGTATTCTGTATGAAATTTTGAAAATCTGCCACCTCATTACACTCCCAAGAAACATGTTTGCACTTACCTATTTCTTCCCCATCACATCTTCAACATTTGCTGTCTACCTGAGGGAAACTTCTTTGACGTCTGCGTGGGTATACAAATAACAATGCTGACACTTCTAAGCAAAAATCCTAAATCTTCTGGACTTTGTTGCATACATCGGAGCCATATATGCATCTTCCCATTGTTCCCTTGTAAATTGCTTTTCCAGTCTCTTTTCCCATTTCTAGCCTCCTGTGATTGATTCTTATAGTTATCAGGACATATTTTATATGTCCTGCTCATTATCCCATTTTAACAGCAGCTTCCATTCCAGATTCAGTTAGAATCTCTACTAGAGCAGGTGTTTCACTTATGATTCCCTTCTCCCTTTCTCTAACCTCTGAAATCCGTCTCTGCTAGGGAAGACAATCTCTAACCTTCAGGCCATACTTCTGCTCGGCTCCATCCCGCTCTATTACTTTTCCCTCTCTAGTTATTTGTTCCCAATACCTTAGTGCCTTTGCCAGTTTTCTCCACTAAATTCCAGTCCTCACTTGCCTAATTTCTGTACCCCTACTTGCAGCTATCCATATTGACAGCATTTCCTTTCTTCATTCCTATGTAATGTTAGTTCTTAGAATTCTTTCTGCATCTTTATGGATATAATATTCTGTGAGGGTGTTATTCTCCAAAAGGATCTGCATCCAAAATCTTACTCTCTCATGATTTCTTGAATTCCCCTCATGATGTAGGCTAATGCTAGAAACAATTTATATAAATACTCATTAGTTTGTGACAATTTTAAAAAATCTTATTTTGGTATATTGGATAAAATTACACCAAATCCTACAGGAAGAGCTTGGGAAACATGTATAGGATACAAGGAGATGTTGTGGCAATTCAGTCTGAATTCACATAATGCACCAGGAATTAATGATATGCTTTCTATTAACTCTGTTTTAAAAATAAGGTCTGCCAAGCTGTAACTATAGATGTTCATCGTGTTTCACTGTTGCAGTCATTACTCTTGGGTTATCCTGCTGGCAGGCTACCCACAGTCGGCGTGAATTCCAAAGACCTGGTCCAGCGTCAGTTGCTGTCGCCTCTTCCCTGACGTCAGTGCACCAGGGGTATAAAAGATGCAGCTGACGCCATTTTCTTCAGTCTTTCTTGCCACATGGTGCCTGAAGCAAAAGCAGTTCGCAAGTGCCAGTCGGCCGACTCCTGAGATTTTCAAAACCTAATTTCAGAACCAAAGTCTTCATTAAAGCTAAGTACCCCGTTGGGGAAACTTTTTTCTTGCTCCAGACCAATGTCAGAAAAAGTTAACAATTGTATTTCTTGTGGGAAGCAAATAACTCATAAGGATTTTCACTCTTACTGTATTCCTTGCCTAGGCCCTGACCACAACGTTGCTAGCTGTCAGTTTTGTGCTAGATTTAACCAACACACTATTAAGTGTCGGTTTGATTTTGCATTTCATTATTTTGGCCGAAGGTTTAATTATATAATGCCGTCAGAACAGCCGACAACCGGAGTTTACAAAAAACGCAAGGACAAAGACAAGGATAGGCATCCGAGGTCCAAAACCGACGATGAGGCCTCTGCTAGGCCAGTCGCTGGTTCGCCGGCTCTCAGTGAGGCGCTTTCGCAGCCCCTGGCACCCACTACCTCAGAGCCACAGGCTGCTTCTGACTCCCACATGGAGCTGACTGGGCCTCTGGATACTCAAGGTATTGTACACTCGGAAATCATTCCCTCAGATGGGTCTGGAGCCGCTGAGCAGGCATCGGCTTCTGAGGGTGTCTTCAGACCTACACAGTTATACATTAAACCATCTTCAGCTTCAAAGACAAAGACTAAAGCAGCTCTAAAGACAAAGAAACAAGTACAGCATTCTCCTACTCAAACTACAATGCCTAAAAAACAGATGCTTAAAATGGCCGAAGACCTAATTACTTTGATCAGGGGTTCCCATCCCCCTCCTGATAAGAGGCCTAGGCAAGAGACAGAATATGATTCCTCTGATCAGGTTTCTATTTCCTCTGATTCCTGTTCTGAACAGGATTATTCCTTTCCTCCATATAAGGATTCTGATGATGAAGAATCAATTCCTTCAGCCTCTCCTCCTGAGGATTATTCTTTTGGGGAAACACTGCATACCATGAGGGAGCATTTCCACTGGGAAAGCCAAGATTACTCAGAATCTAAGAAAAGACTCAGAAACTTTTTGCTATTACCTCAGCACAGACCCCTTGTTATTCCTCCTGTTCTAGAGATTGTAAATGATGTATTTTCAGAGTCTGGCCTGTCCCCAGACTCTTTATCTCCTGCACCTGATAAGCCTGACAGATACTACAGGGTCCCAGATTCTCATAAATTCCTATATAAAAACCCCACTGCTGACCCAGAAACTATATCTCAGGGTCCCAAAGGGGTCAAAGCTTCCACTGCTAAAAACCCTGTCCCCTCTGATAGGGATTCTAGGGCACTGGACAGATGGGGAAAGAAAGTTTACACTTCTGCTACTTTGATTGTAAGGGCTTTAAATTGTCAGTTTCATATGCTTAAATATCAACAATACTTAATGTCACTGCTTAAACAGAAAATGTTGACAAATTCTGAATGTTCAGAGAACAAGGAAATGCAGGATTTATTGCATGCAACTGAACAAGTGGGAAAGCATACTTTGCAATGTGGTTATGATTCACTGGAGGCCTCTTGCAGGGCCGCAGTTGCAGGTTCTGTTATTAGAAGGCATGCTTGGTTAAAGGAACAGAATCTACCTGATCATGTTAAAGCAAAATTATTAGATGCCCCATTACAACATGATACCTTGTTTGGTGCTAAAGCAGAAGAGGTGTTGAAGAAAATGGAGGATAAAGTGAAATCCATGGAGACAGTTAAAGATTTTTTACAGGTACAGCCACCCAGATTTAGCAGGAACTGACCTTCCAAAAATTGGTCCTTTCCAGTGTCAGACAGGCAACAAAGAGGCAGATACAGACGTCCCAGAGGCAGATCTCAGCCCCATGGCTCTTACAGGCCTAAACAATGGGGTTCTCCTACCTCCAAAAGTGGAGAAGACAAATCACAACCTTACAGGAAACAGTCCCAATGACTTTCCTCTGCCAGATCCAAGCACTTTTCTTTTAGCAGCCCCCTTAGGGGGAAAACTAGCACTTTTTTCACAAAATTGGCAAAAAATTACCCAAGACAAATGGGTTTTGGACATAGTGTCCCAGGGCTACAGGTTCCATTTTCACACCCTACCAAGGGCAAAAGGTATGCCAGACCTGCCACACAATCAATGGGCATAGGCACAAAAGAAAATTACAGCCCTCATGGACATGAGGGCCATTCAATAAGTACCACAACAAGAGCAGGGGCAAGGATTTTACTCGAGACTTTTCTTGGTGCCCAGAAAGGACAAAGCCTGGAGACCAATACTGGATCTGTCTGTACTAAACATGTTTCTGGAGGTTCCAAAATTCAAGATGTTGACTCTACAGCAGCTACTGCCCATGCTGGGCAAGAAGGCTTGGCTCGTAACTTTGGACCTAAAAGAGGCATACCTGCATGTCCCAATCAGACAATCTTGCAGAAGATACCTCAGATTCATAGCTGGCTCAATGCACTACCAATTCTCTGCACTGCCGTTTGGCTTACCTACTGCGCCCAGGGTCTTCACAAAATGCCTGGCACCAGTAATTGCATTTTGCAGACAAAGAGGAATTCAAATATATCCCTACTTGGACGACTGCCTTATTCAAGCAGAGAACAAAGACATTCTTCTACAGCATCTGGCATTTGTAAAAGAATTACTAATTTGCCTAGGGTACACACTAAACGAAAATAAATCAAAACTAGTACCCTCTCAAGAGTTAATATTCCTGGGTGCAAGCTTAAATACAACTGCCCAGATGGCTTATCTCATGCCAGTCAAACAAAGGCAACTGACTTCTTACTTCAAAAAGTTGGCAACACAGACCCAGTTATCTGCAAGGAAAATCCTGCAGGCCTTGGGCTTCATGGCATCCTGCATTCTACTAATTCCATATGCCAGACTGCATATGAGGAAACTACAATGGTATCTAAAAAGTGTTTGGACTCAGTATTGCCACAGCCTGGAGACAGTAATTACCCTTATTCCCTGCCTGAAACAGGAGTTTTGATGGTGGGCACAGGCCTGTCACCACAACAAGGGTCTGCCATTCACTTTACCCACAGCTAGACAGACACTGACAATGGATGCATCAGATTATGCCTGGGGGCACATATGGCAGGAAAATGTATTCAGGGCACATGGCCTGCAAGCCAGATGCATCTTCATATCAATCAAAAGGAGATGCTAGCTGTTCAGAATGCCCTAACAGCTTTCAAGGACCTACTTCATCCAGGACAGCTACTGATAAAGATGGACAATACTACTGTCATGTGGTACATAAACAAGCAGGGAGGCACACATTCCTACCCCCTCTGCAGACAAGCAATGACCTTGTGGGACACAGCATTAATTTACCAAGTTCGGCTGCAAGCACAATTCCTGCCAGGAAAAACAAATACTCTGGCAGACAAACTAAGCAGAAACCTCATGGATCCCCACAAGTGGAAACTGGATCCACAAGTCTTCAGCATGATAACAAGGAAATGGGGATGCCCAGACATAGATCTGTTTGCCTCCCCTCACAACTGCCAATTACAGAGATTTTGCACAAGGATTTATCACAAACAAGTATGGAGAGTGGATGCTCTATCCTTCAGCTGGAAAAACCTAACAGTATACGCCTTTCCTCCACTGCCTCTACTTCCCAAGGTACTCCTAAAGGTCAGACAAGAGAAGCCAAAAATGATACTGATTGCACCAGACTTGCCACGCCAGCACTGGCACCCAATCCTAAAGAGCTTGTCTCAAGGCCCAGCATGGATATTGCCTCAAACTTCCCACTTGCTGACCCAACAAAACAATCAGATCCTGCACAGTCAACTCAGGACCTTAAATCTGGCAGCATGGTGGATAATGTAGCCATTCAGAACACTCCTCTTTCAAAAGCTGTTATGGATGTTATCTTGGAGGCCAGGAGGCCCAGTACCAGAAAATCTTATGCAGAAAAATGGAAGAGATTCTGTGCTTGGAACCAGGAGCAAGGCATTGACATGTGTGTACCAAATATTCCTCAGATTTTACAATACCTAACTGAGATGCTGGACAAAGGCCTTTCCTTTTCTTCAATTAAGATTCATACCTCTGCCATTTCAGCCCATTACAATACGGAACCTCCTATCTTTTCTCATCCTTTAATAAGGCAGTACCTCAGAGGGGCCAAAAATATAAGACCTCCAAGGAGAGCACCATATCCTGCATGGGACCTCAATTATGTCTTGGAAAAACTCACACTGCCTCCCTTTGAGCCAGCCTCAACAGCTGATATAAAATTCTTATCCTGGAAAACAGCTCTGCTACTGGCAATAACCTCTGCAAGATGAGTCTCGGAGTTACAAGCACTCATGGCTGTGGAACCTTTTATCACTTTTCATCCAGACAGGGTTTCTCTGAGGACAAACCCAACTTTTATGCCTAAGGTAGTGTCCAGTGTGGCCCTCAACCAAACCATTCACTTGCCTACCTTTTATCCAAACCCACAGAACAAGGGTGAGAAAATTCTGCACTCTTTGGACATACACAGGCAGCTACGCTTTTACTTGGACAGAACTAAAGCTTTCAGAAAGACTGAGCAACTTTTAGTGTCATATGCTGCAGGATCACAAGGAAAGACTATCTCAAAACAGACTATTTCTAAATGGATAGGTCATTGCATCCTTTTCTGCTATTCTCAGCATGGCAAATCAGTGCCTAAGGGCATTAGGCCTCATTCTACCAGACCAGCAGCCACTTCAGCAGCCTTCCTCAGAGGAGTACCAACCAAAAACATCTTAGAGGCTGGAACTTGGAGTTCAGTGCACACTTTTACAAGGCACTACCACTTACCTCTTTAATCTAAATCCAGAGCAGGCTTTGCCACTGCAGTGCTGCAGGGCCTCATAGCCTCTCCTAAACCTATTTAGCTCAGCCACCCATACTCAGCTTTGGGATTCAACCCAAGAGTAATGGCTGCAATAGTAAAACACGATGAACATAGTACAGTTGTGTACCTACCATAAATGTAGATGTTTGAGTGTATTCACTGTTGCAGTCCAGATTACCCTCCCTCCATCCCCCTTTCTTTTGCTGGGGTTCATCTGTACTTCTCTATTCTATACAACCTATGTGGATAACCCAAGAGTAATGACTACAACAGTGAATACACTCGAACATCTACATTTATGGTAGGTACATAACTGTACTTTTTAATGGACTGGTACACTTTTGGGGGTTTTAACCCTACAACACCCAAATGTCAAGATTAATTGAGTACTTGGAATTTAATTTCCATGTGTATTAATTACTGTGTCTTTAAGGTATTTGAAATGTGCACATACATTGTATTTGTTTAAGACACTGGGCATCAACATTTTTTTATGTGCACACACTCCCCAGGATTCAGCAACGTTGCACGGTGTGCAGGAATAGTGCAAGAGCTGCCAGAGGAAATATGGCCGTCGAGAGATCCAGGAATAAGCTCCCGGGACATGCACAAGTGCTCCTGCACTATTCCTACACGGACACAGCCCCTGTATGCTAATTACCCCATTTGCAGGTGAAAACCATGCAAATAAGGTGAATTGGCAATCCAGGAAGCAGGCAGTCGACCGTGCAGGATTAGTGTAACCTGCAGAAAGGTATTCTGTTAGTAACCGAGTACATTTCTGCAAACTACAAAATGGAGCCATGACAGCTCCAAATAAAGGATGCATGTAATGTGAAGGCAGGCCAATGGTCAAATATATGGCCATTGGCATGGAAAATTGTTTCAAAATAACAAAAAATAACTTTTATTTTTTTTTGGCTGATTTCGGCTGTTTAAGCATAGGGCAGTGGCTCGCAAAAGGGATCGGCTCGAAAATAAAAAAAAAGCTGGAAAAAAGCTTTCTAGGCAAAATCACAATTTTGCCATAATACTCAATGGCAGGCAGAAGACAACATGGCCACTGAATAGTGGTTGCTAAGGGGGAAGGCACAGTATTACACTTGTAACTATGCAATAGCTGTCAGTTCCATGCAAATGAGGGGAACGATACTGAATCACAGATTTCCCCTCATTGCTAGCCAGCACCCAACTGTGTAAGTGCAGGAATACCATGGTGCAAGCCTAAGAGTTTGCTGACATCATAGGGGGGGGTGTCAGGCATACTGTAAGCTTATTTGAGCTTTGTGGCCCAGGTTTGCCCTCAGCTTAGCACAGCTAAGGAAGGGGGTGTGTCTGAAACTGCCTAGCGGTATTTACATTGCCTAAACAGGTGTGCGCGCCACTCACCGTGTTTTAAACAAAAAAAAAAACATGAATTAGCAGCTCTATTCACATCTGAGCACTGGGAATGCGCGGTGCACCTCAGGGTTTAAACATGAAGGCAATAGAAAGATAAAACAGTTTTCCCATTGTGACTCCCATAGTGTCAACCTATATACAGATACCCTGCAGAAACAGGCTGCTAGCTGTAGATGTAGAACACAAAATCCTGCACTGGATTACAACCTACCTGGAATGGAGTCACACGTTCAATGCAGAAGGTCATAGTGGGCATGCTCCTGCACTTAGAGAAATGAAGGTCATGTCTGACAACAAAATACAGAAGGTCGTACTGGGCATGCTCCAACACTTAGAGAAATGTACTGATGTCAATCACTGTACACAGTTGCGTTTGGTAGCCCTCAGCCCTATAGTGTCTGTGGAGCATGTGATAACTGGGTAACATGATAGTACAAATCAATATTCATACACCCAGTCCTGTCAAATGTAAAGTTGTGTGTGACTGAGTGTTGTGTGGGTGTCCCCAGAGGAATGGTATATGGCCCAGTCATACACAATGCATTGCCCATATCCCATGTTAGCACTCATGCCGATGTCAGCCACAGTGGCGGCTGGTGACTTCAAATCAAAGGGGGGCTGCAGGAGACAGCTGAATGGGTGGGGTCAATGGGAATGGATGTGACCAACTAGAAAGGGGAGGGGCTATGCTCAAAACCACAAAACCTTTAATTAAATACGCTGCCCTGGGTGCCAAACCATCATTATGAGAGTCCAATCAAGACAAAATGAAGTGTAGAAGAAAAAAAATATTTCAATCCATTGGCTGCATGACAGCTTACTTAATATCTAGATGGAAACAAAAAGGATGTGAGGCATGAAAAAATAAATTACTTTTTAAATACATTACTGAAATGCCAGTCAAAATCAAGTATAAGAAAAACAAGCAGCACTTAACTCAAATCACTTCTCCTTACACTCCAGTTCTAATTATAATTCATATTCAGCTTTATTAAAGTACCAAGTAACATGCTAAAAGTAGCAATCTCTGTGATACCCCCACTTATAAAAATGTTTCTTATCCAAAAAAGACCTGCTGCCTGACAACAACTATCTACTTGTTTCATGGGGAAAACATGATCAAAGTAAAAAATTAAAAGCAAACAAGAAACAAGCTCAACATATATTGCTTAAAGGATTGCTGCACAGGATATGGACCACACATGATAGATTGGCATTCTGTTTAGTTTGCAGGTAAAGCCTGTAATGAGCTTAACATAATTGAATCCTGTCCTTTATTACAAATACTGTCATATGCATTTCAATACCCAAAGCTTATATGTTATCTAGTTATGTAAGTATTATCTGCATGGCAACAACAGAAAGGCTTTCAATGTTGGCAATACTGCTTATTAAAACTTACTTGCATCTTACAATATCAGACAAGCGTACCTGATGATCATTAAAGCACTGCTACTTAAACACAGAGCAAAAGGCACTTTCTGAATAATAATAAGCATAAATCAACAGTATAAAAATATGACAGAAACCAGAACATTCTGCAAAATCAATGACAGATGAAATGCCACTGTAGCACTTGTGTTTACCTTGGATGGGGGGAATAGTCTGCACATTTACACTGCATAAATGCCCCTTGCCTTGCTTGGACACATCCAGAGTCACTACATGGGGGATTGGGGTGCAACAAGTTTGTCACAATTTGAAATGTCTCTGGCTGACTGCGATGGCCCTGACACATTTGTCATACCTCTCAACCTCAGAGGAAGAAATCTGGACAAAGCCATACATAGAAGTGGGACAAAGGCCCAAAAATAAGGACAATTTTTAAATATTGCTCTTATAAACTTAGAAAGATAATAAAATAGTAGGTCTTACATTAGTATGAATTTTCTGAAAGGTACGAAATCTGAAACTCAAATGTCTTTCATTATTTTCTAACTTCAGTCTTTAATGATTTGCCACTAATTTGCCAAAAAACACAATTTTATGAAAAATGGACCAAAAATGTGATGCAAAAATATAAAATAGCCACACAATACAGCTGGGAACATGTCAAAGAAGGGACACTTTTTAATATTAGTACTGCTAACTTGAGCAGCTGACAAAATAAAAGAATCTACATGCATTTCTGAAATAAAAGTAATCTATAACTGATTATTACAGTTATTTATTAATTGTAAACCCTCCATGTTTTCTTCCAAAATTGCCATTTTGCAGAGGGATTATTAGGGGAAGAGCAACATTTTGAGACAAAATCGGGGGACAGTTGAGAGGTTTGGATATGCCTAATTCTATAAAGCAATTTTATTTGCACGTACCTCTCAACCTGTTAATGCAGGAAATCTGGACAAGGCCAAATATATTGGGGGAACATACAAACACTACTAAAAATTGCTCTTGTATAAACTTAAGACAGTTGATAGAATAACAGGTCTTGCTTTAGCATGCATTTTTCTGAAGGTTATGACATAAAACTCAATGTCTGTCATTTAGTGACTTCATTCCTAAATGATTTGCTAGAAAACCACACATTTTATGAGAAACAAACCAAAAATAAGAGGCAAATATATATTCATTCTGCAAAAATATGGACAGCTGAGAGGTATAGTTCAACCAGGGCTGTCTGAGTTTGCTGCCCTTCCCCTCTCAAAATCATGGACGATTGGAGCCTCCCCCCTGCAACCATTCCAGTGTCCCATTCCTTGGTTATTTTGCTCCATTTACCATAAACACTGTAATGTGCATACTGCTTTACTTCTGCGATGATTTGCATTTCATTTGAAAGTTTTATTTTGCATTTTTACAGCACAAACCCCAATAGATATCTGCTAAACAAAGCAATGCAGTCTCACAATGAAAACACACAACATTAAAACTTCTCTGCCCTTGAAACTCATATGCATTGAAACAGCATTGAAACCCATATTCAAAGAAAATACATTTTGCCAGTGGCAGATAAAGATTAACTTTAGGTTGTTTTCAAATCATAGGCTCCTTGAACATGAAACATACACATGCTCTTTGATGCACCTTCCCGATTGTATTAAATTGTATTCCTTGTACAATACAGTACAGTTGTTAGAGGGCATTTTAAATTTATTGTTTTGACCATTTTTCCAGTAAACAATGAAACAAAATGCATGCACCAATGACAAAACTACCCAATTCAGAACATTTCCACCATAAAAGTCAACTCAACCTTCTACAGTCCACCAGTATCAGTAAATATGCACAATCTCTGAAGTAGTAAAAGTCATCTAAATAATTCCGCATTAAAGAAATCTGTAACAATGAAGAGGCTGCTGCTAGCAAACAACTTTATATGTCATTGTTTATTCATCTACAAATAAAGTGCCTGTTGCCCTTGAGGAATAAATTGCCTATGTTGCATGCATTAAAAAAAAATGATAAACTAGTAATATCGCAATAGGGGCTATATGGCAAACTGATAACAGGTTCATAGTTACTACTCTAGGTATCTTCGCCAAAAAGGACTGCAGCATCCACCACCTTTACAACACAGTACAGTATCAGCAATGCATCTATCTACTGTGGGAGTAGAACCCACAGCTTTCTGCATCAAAAGCAAGTGCATTACCTGTTGTGCTATTAACAATGCAAGCAGGCTCAGAATAAGCAGCACTAAAGTTTTGTTCCCCTGCAGCTCTCAGCTCCTTGTAAAATCTACTCAACACACGGTTGTATCTCTGAACTTTGCAGCACAAGAAATCTGGAAAAAGCCGACATTTGTTGGGGGGGGGGCAAAAGCCCAAAAACCAGGGACACATTTTAAACATTGCTTGTATAATGTTGGAAAGTTGCTAGAATAAAATGCTGTGTTACCACCATACATTTCACTGCCACGTCTTTAACCCAGGGGACCCTGTGCAAAACAGTCAGAGAAACATACCACTATGCCAAATCAGCTGTTTTGTGAAAGAGAGGAAGACAAACTTAAATGGCTACCATTTAGTGAATTTAGTTCTCACCATAGCTGTCAACCACTTGGCACAAAACACCTGAACAAAGCCAATAATGGGGGAATACAGCCCCCAAACATATTCAGTGAATTCAGTTCCCATCATACCTCTCAACCTCTTAGCACAAAACATGTGGACAAAGCCAGTAATGGGGGGGGATACAGCCCCCAAACATTCAATTAATTCAGTTCTCACCATAGATAGCTCTTAACCTTAGCACAAAATGCCTGGATGAAGCCAATAATGGGGAAATACAGTCCCAAAAATAGGGACAAATTTCAAATATCCATGTTATAAACTTAGACAACTGCTAGAATAAACAGTTTTGTGTTACCATGTACTTTCTGAAGAATATGAAGTCTAAAATTCAAATGCCTGTTATTTTTAAACATTTAACTAGGAAACTAGTCTGACTTGGAACAAAAGACAATTTTCAGCAGAGCAGGGAGAAACTCCAGACACATCTTTGTAAGATGGGAGGACATGCAGACTCCATACAGAAGGCACCCCAGCCAATAATCAAACCAGAGAACCACTAGCTGTCAGGCAGCAATGCTACCAGTGCACCACAGACTTACAAGGAAAAATGTAGATACAGAAACCACAGATTCTATGAGGGACAGAACAAATATGAGGCAAAAATCTGCAAATTTTTTTTAGAAATGGTGGTGGATAGGGAATTCAGGTCCTTGCCACCTGCATCCAAGGTATACAGGGTTCAAGCATGAGTATCTCTACCCACCACCATTTGTTCTCTCTAGCCACCAGTATAAAGCAACTGGTGCATTACACACACACACACACACACACACACACACACACACACACACACACACACACACACACACACCCCTTGTCCAGCAGAATAATCCATGTCACAAAGCCTTCATTTACCTGCTCAGCAGTATAATCCCAACAAAGCCCACTACCAGCCAGCGACCATTTCTACATCTACCCGAAGCCTTTGTCCAGCAGTATAATCCACATACTCACAAAGCCCATGCAGCAGTGAAATCCCTGCGAGAGCTCACGCCTCAGTCCTCATTGGTTCTGGCTGAAGCAGTCCGGAGCTCCTCTGTTCTGTGCAGTCGTCACTGCACAGATTCCTGGGTATCTCACAACACAGATTGCTGGGTATCTCTTTGGCTGTATCCAGACTGCTGATAAAGGCAGTCTGAGTTCCCCAATGTGTACGTGCATGCGCAGAGGAGTCGGGAGTCGGGATTTTTTTTTTTCGTTTTTGTTTTCTTGTTTCATAGATTTTTCTTTTGTTTTTTCTAGGTGGGAGGGTTGCAGTCCAGCAGTCCAATAGCACGAGCCACCCCTGGTCAACCACCTTGAAATAACCCTCTGGCCAATTATCAGCCCCATAATCTTTGTGGAGCATGCAGTAACCGCATAATGCTATAGTGTAATGTACTAGTCAGGTAGGAGTTCTCATCTCAGACATGGCAACTGTGAAACTGTGTGTGTGTGTGTGTGTGTGTGTGTGTGTGTGTGTGTGTGTAGAGATTAATGATTTTTAGGCTATTCACAGTCACAACACCTCCTATAGCCCCACTTTATCAAGTCTGATGATGTCATCCACCTTGAAATAAACCTTTGGACAAGGGCTAGCCCTATAATCTCCGTGGTGCATACAATAACTGCATAATGCTGTAGTGTAAATTGCTAGTCAGTTAGGAGTTCTAATCCCAGACATGGCAACTGTGAAACTGTGTGTGTGAGTGTTAGTACAGTTTAGTGATTTGGATGCCAGTCACAACACCTCCCATCGCCCCACTTTACCAAGCCTGCTGATGTCATTCTCCTTCAAATACACCTTTGGACAAAGGCCCTATAAGGCCCATGGTGTGTGCTGTAAGTGCAGAACAACGTAGTAGCAGTTGCTACAGAGCTATAGGTTTGAATCTCATCTGTGTCATGTGTTTATGTGGGTACATATGTATGTGTGTACCTCAATGATTGTGGCCCCATTTACAGCCAGTACACATCTCAGAGCCTGACTTTAGCAGTCCTGCAGATAGCATCCACCTTACAACTACCTGTTGTGAAGCCCAAACTACGTCAGGACAGTGGTGCATGTGGTAAATGCTTAACATAATGACATGTAAAGGTTGTTAGATAGTAGTTTGAACCCCACCACTGGCAAATGGAAATGTGTGATTAGGGTGAAATAATTTTTGTAAACTCTCACCGACTACATTACTCAATGCTAGTATTTACAAGGGTTGCTGATGTGCCTCACCATAGAAGTACCTTGGGACAACATTCACCTAATAAATTTTGTGGTGCATGCGATAAATGCTATACACTACAGTAGCA